>NC_134703.1:122166504-122466504 GCF_043290135.1 Rhipicephalus microplus
CAGTGCTGCCTACACAGTTTTATAAACATTACATATGTACTCCTTTGATACAGCCGCCACGTCAAGTTAACGTCAATGGTGGTTATTTCTCATGCGCTGAAGTTGATCTATGGAGCAGTCTCCAGGGCCAGCATCCTCGCGAGCATTAGCGCTTTATATCAGCTCCTGCATGGTGTTGCTAATACGCATGTTCCAGTGGACATCGTTGCGCAAGTGCAAACAACTGGGGATATAAACAAATGCCACTCTTCAACAGATGTCTCTGCGTGCAACATTTGTACTTTCTGTATGTATTGTAAATAGGATTGAAGATTCGCACAGTAGCAGAGGTCGGAACGGGACAAACTGAGTACGTTTATAACAAAAGCGGTGAAGAGAGCCCTCAGGCTTCTCATATATACGAGCTCGGAGAGCCTGTGTCACCTCGGCGTGCCAACGCGTTGTGAATCCAACAATATGCCTTTATGTAAGCTTGAATCCTTTTAACATGAAACAAATATATTTTTACCTTACATCAATCATCGCACGATCGTCGCCGTCGAGGACAATACCAACAATCTTAAGGACTAATTTTTCCATACAAATGCTTTTATTGTTTTACGACTTATGCGGAAAAATAGCCCTCTTTCCGGAAACATCCATCCCACCAAATTTTTTGGTCGGTCCTTCTTCTCTGGCATTGTAGAAAATACTATTGTCTGAGCATCCGGGGACCCAGCTTCGCAAGGACAGTGAGGGTGGTTACCAAGCACCATTTCGCGCATGGTATCACCGCAAAAATGACTCATCTCAATAAACGCTTTTAAACCCCACAGCGTTAAAAAGCTCGTTTCGCAGATGTTCCTCCATGGGAATCAGTGCCAGTGCGGGCGTTCGTCGTAAGAGCATTGACTAGGAGCGAAAAATTATTATCTTGTCCATGACAAAAAATAGTAGAAAATGCAAACAAATTACACTAAAATTTTCCGAATAATCTTAGTGGGGATCGAAACCAGGCCATATACATGGAAATCAGGTGTACTAACCAAGGGCATGATATTTCTTGAAATTTACTTGGAAATAAACACTATATAAAAGCCATGCAGGGAAAGCGCTCTCGTTTACAAACAATATATTGCATGGCAGCAGCGTAGACCGGCGCCAAACGTCAAAAGACTTCAATTGAGCAACGAGTGTGTGTTTTAAAGGCAAAACCGTTATAAAGAGCAGACATATTTGATTAGCATGATCAGCAGAATCATCAACAATTGAACATCTGCGTAGGTGCGCGTGTACAAACGTAAATTGGCCCATTCGCTGATTTGCTAAATAAATAACTATGCTGTCCTGGACACTAAACAACTGTGCTTGCAATAGGCATTCAATCATAATTTAAAACAGTCAATCTTGCGCGCACAATCACTCGTTCCTCTACGGCCCGGTTGAGGCATGTATCGAGACCCGATGTAACTTAGCAATTCAGAAGGCGAAGATGCGCACGAGGTTCGAGTGCACAATCGCGACCTACTCTTGAAGACGAATCTCAAGCGTCTTCCAATTTTAGATGCGAAGCAGCTTATGGAAGAGTTAACTCTACTGTGCGGCGTCACCAGCCTTACTGGGCATGCACGTTTCCTCCTTCTCTCTCTCTCCTCTTCTACGCTTCCCTCTCTCTTCTTTGGGAAACGCAGGCCTGAACGCGCTGGCATGTGCTGGTCTGCGTAAGTCGCTCTGTAAGAGGCTGTGGCCTCTCCCCCTCACACTCTCTTAGAAATCACGTGATGAGTGAGTGAGTGAGTAAGTGAGTGAGTGAGTGAGTGAGTGAAAACAACTTTATTATGGTCCAGTGCAGACGCTGAGGTTGCCACGCGTCGCCCGGCTACTCCCACGTGGGGACCAGCAGGTCTAGCCTGACGGCCCTGTCGCGTGATGGCGTCGGGGAACAAGGTTCTTGATTGATATGTTGGATTTAACATCCCAAAACCACTATATGATTATGAGAGACGCCGCAACGAGGTTCTGCGGACGCGCAATGAACGCATGTGCTCCCGCGGGGCGTGGCACTGAACCCGTATGGCGTGCTTTCCCAATAGTTAGGGACGAGTAACAGAAACTGCAACTACTGTGAATTCGTGGCGTGCTCCATTTGCAGACAAGGGTTAACATCGGGCAAGGGGTCCCCTGGTGAACGAAATTTTAAATCAGCCCATGCACTCTTTTGCAGGCTACTCAATGTTTCGTTTAGTGCGGGATGGTGTAAATTTTGTTTTTTTGTTTTTTTCGTCTACTTTCTTTTTTTTTTCAAGTAATCCAGCTAGGGTAAGGGAGGCGTCACAATATGAATGTCTGTGCCACGGTTGAGTTCCCCCTTGTTTGACTCTGAAAATATATTTTAATCTCTCCGTATTGCTCCATGGGTGCATCATTGTGTTTTGTCTTTGTTTTTCTTTGTTTCAACTATTGTATATTCACTGAGTCCCTGCCCGAGTACTCTAGTATTAAGGACGAACATTCAATGGTGGCCTCCATAACTGCTCTGAACCGATGCTCCAAGGATGTATTTACCATCACGTATTCCAACCCTTTCATCTGGGTCGTTCAGGAAGGGCACCTACACAACGCATATGAGAATTCCTGGAAGCACCATGTCATTGCTAAAGGAAGAACCTTTTCTTGGGTCATGCTTCTAAGCGCGAGCACTTGTTTTTCTTTTGGTCATTATTGATTTTTTGTCTTGCTTTTTCTGTTCGAATTCAAACGCCTTATGTCTGCAGAAAAGGAAGAACAGGCTTCTTCGAGCTAGAATCCCGTGTAAAAAAGTATAGGTTGCTGTAACAAAAATAATGAACAAAAAATTAACATGTATCATGTAAATATCAAAGTGACTGCTCTAAAACACAGGTACTGCTGGCCTAAGAGCATAAACGGAAACAAAAAAAAAGGCAAGCAGCTCTTTTTTAGTATTCTGCAGTCTCTGAAGGCGTATTTGTCTCTGACGTCATGAGAACATTTCGTGCATACTGAGAGCGCCAATTCTACAATGTTTCTTTTTATGAAGGTAGTCGTTACCTCAAGACACTGGCATGCACAAGACAATACCCATTATTGTCCTTCACAAAAGCGGTCTTACTGAAATATTTTCCAAATGACATAATAAATTAATACTTACATTCAATAAATATTTTAGATGCATTCGGATGCAGTTATATGCATTCAGACTAGAGTTATGGGAACGCGCCACCAAAGCAAATTACGTTTATTACATATGTGGGCCTTGCAACTTAGAAGTGTGGCAGCTTGGGCTAGTTGGTATGGCATGACGATAGTTATAGCGCGAGAACAAAACGACGACACAGAGACTTTCGTGTCCTTCTTGTCTCTGTGTCGTCGTTTTGTTCTCGCGCTATAACTATCGTTATCGTGGGCCTTGCCATTACCGATAGTGAGGAAGAATGTTCAGAGATAATGGAGAGTTGACGGTGGTGCACTTGCACATCTTGAGTGACTATGTGGACGAAATATTACCTACTTTGAAGGAAAAGGATTGAGGTAGTGGGGTACTGTTGCAGGAGGCAGAGATCGACTGGAATATAAAACCAGATTTTATTCCACCTGATCTTCAGAGCCATTGGTAGTGGGGGGAGGGGGGTTATCTTGTCCATCTCCTTAATGTTATTCCCAAGCATTTACAACCAACGTTTCGCTAGAAATGACTCCGGATCTTGTTGTAACACTGCTGGATTATTGTCACTGCCATCGCTTTACTGGCGATAAAATTGGGCTGACCTGTTATTTCTTTACAAGCTAGTTCACGGTGTGATGTCCTGCTCTTTACTGCTCAGTTGTATTAGTTTTCGATTTCCGAGTAATTTAACCAGAGGGAATCAACCGTTTCATGTTTCTGCCAACTTCTTCGAACATTCAAAGAACACAAAGTCTCTTTATAGTTCATTTTCGTGACTTTGATAATTTTTACAGTCCACCATCATTGTTTTCATCTGATCTTTTTATTGTCTTAATATAGTTTTTCACAATGTATATATTTTTCTTTTAACCGTCTTTCATGAAGCCCTCTGCATACTTTTCTATATTCCACTTTAATTTTCACTAGTATTCTATTGTTCTCATTTCGTCTTTTCTTTATTTTCATTTAGCTACCACTTCTTTTTGTCTGTGGGTATTCACTCTTTTAACGCGATAGCGTTAGAGAGCTCTCGTCACAGAAACTCCGCCACCAGCGTCAGCCCCGTTGGCTGTGAGCGAAAAATCGTCAGTGCGTCTGTGACTGACACATCAAGTTATTGAGATAGCCGCGGGAGGCAGCTACTTATCCACGCGTGCGCGCGCAATCACACTTAAAAGGCCGCACATTCGAGAAAAAAATGGCAGCATATCCACGGAGTGAATGATGGAGAGTGGTGCGAAGAATTCGTCCGTCCATTCGTTCTTGCTTCCGTCCGTCCATGCGTCCGTCAGTGTGACCGTCCATGCGTCCATCAGCCCACCCGTGCGTGCATCTGTTCGTGCGTCCATCCCTGCGTTCGTCCATGCAGCCGCCCCTGCGTCCGTTCATGCATCCATCCATGCATCTGTCTATGAGTCCGTTCGTCCATCTATTCAACACTCCAAGTACCACCATCTCGCATCTTTTCATCATATATTCGGATGGATGGATGGATGGATGGATGGATGGATGGATGGATGGATGGATGGATGGAGGGATGGATGGATGGATGGATGGATGGATGGATGGATGGATGGATGGATGGATGGATGGATGGATGGATGGATGGATGGATGGATGGATGGATGGATGGATGGATGGATGGATGGATGGATGGATGGATGGATGGATGGATGGATGGATGGATGGATGGATGGATGGATGGATGGATGGATGGATATGGCTGTACCCTTTAGATCGGGCGGTGGCTAGCGCCACCAAGCCGTATTACTTAATGAACCCAAAACTATATTTATTTATTTTTTCCTTAAAAAGTGAGTTTCAGGATTCGTACTTTGCAGTAAAGAGTTTAATTTCCACTCGTGCCTTGACTTTAGCCACCAATCAGATAACCTCCTTCTAGTTAAGTCTACTTGCTTAAAGTCTATTTTGCCCTCCCGGTCCCTAAACCCCAGTGCTTTGAAAAACCCTGCGCCATCATCCTGAACTATAGGGTGAAGCCCTTTACAGAACATTATCAAGTGTTCGGCAGTTTCTTCTTCCTCTCCACACGCACTGCATACTGTGTCTACCCCTTCGGATTTGGCCCGATATGTCTTGGTTCGCAGTACTCCAGTCCTTGCCTCAAACAGTAGAGAACTACCCCGAGTATTATCATAGATCCTTTCCTTGGCAATTTTCTGCTTAAAAGATCGATAGATCTCTAGTGCGAAATTCTTAATCATGCCCATTTTCCATATGTCAGTCTCCGTTTCCTTCACTTTTTTCTTAACCGATAGTTCTTTTTGGTTTGGCCACATGCTGTTTTCTAAGTATTAAACAGTCAACTTCCTGGTTCGCTTCCTCCATTTTGTATCGACATTCTTCATGTACAAGTAGCTTAAGACCTTCCTAGCCCAACGCTCCTCCTTTATTTCTCTCAATCGGTTCTAAATTTTATCTTGCTGCTAGCTTCCCTGCCTTCAAATGATGTCCATCCCACATCACCTTGTACTCCCTGATTTGCTGTATTCCCGTGAGCTCCTAAAGCAAGCCTAGCTATTCCACGTTGCTTAATTTCTAATCTTGCTTGAACTTCTGATCTCATGCACAAGACCGTATTGTCGAACGTCAGCCCAGAAACCATGACCCCTTTCCATATTCCTCTAACAACATCATACCTATTGTAATTCCACAGTGCCCTATATTTCATCACTGCTGCATTCCTGTTACCTTTAGTCGTCACGTATATTTCGTGTTCCCTCAGGTACTCCGTCCCATTGCTTATCCATACGCCCAGATATTTGTATTTATCTGTTATCTCTAGCGTGACCTCCTGTATCGTAAGCTCACTACCTTCGTTGTCATTGAAAATCATGACTGCTGATTTTTCCTTACTGAATCTAAAATCTAACCTATCTCCCTCATTACCGCAGATGTCCATCAATCTCTGCGTATCTTCTTTGTTGTTGGCCATTAGCACTATATCATCTGCGTACATTATTGCTGGTAGTGTCTGATGAATAAGTTTTCCTTGTTTGACTAAAGAGAGGTTGAAGCCCAGCCCACTTCCCTCTAAATTTGCCTCTAATCCTTGTAGGTACATCATGAATAATAAGGGTGACAGGGGGCACCCCTGCCTAAGCCCCCGTTTTACCTCTGCAGGCTTGGATACCTGTTTTTCCCACTTTATAACTACCTTGTTACCTTTATAGATACCAATTATTAGATTAGTGACTACATGTTCCACGCCTTGTGTGTCCAGTATTCCCCACAATTCCTCTTTAACCACGCTATCGTACGCTCCCTTGATATCCAAGAATGCTAGCCACAGGGGCCTGTGTTCCTTTTCTGCTATTTCGATGCACTGCGTGAGTGAGAACAGATTGTCTTCCAACCTCCTGTGTTTCCGAAACCCATTCTGCAGTTCCCCCAGCACCCCCTCATCTTCTATCCATGCCTGCAGTCTTTCCTTTATTATCTGCATCGCCAGCCTGTAGACCACTGCTGTCACTGTTATAGGACGGTAGTTGTTTATATCAGCTTTGTCCCTCTTTGCTTTATAGAACATGCTCATCCTGCTAAGTTTCCATCCATTGGGAACTTCACCATCAATTATTATTTGCTCACTGCCTCTCTCAAAGCCTGCTTAGACTTCGGACCTAATGTCTTTATCAGCCTAATTGGAATGCCATCTGGGCCTGTTGATGTACTACTAGGAACCCTTTTGTCAGCCCTTTCCCACTCTCGTTGTGAAAATGGAGCCATTGCACCACTTGATTTGTCCTTGTCTATTGTGGTGCATAAAGTACTTCTTTGTTGAAATTTTTCTGTCACCCTTATTCTTATATATTCAATAGCTTCGTCCCCTTCTAGCCTGGCACCTTGGGCTGTAGTTATAAAACTCTGCTCTAGGCTCGTCTCATTTCTTAGGGAGTTTAGATGGTTCCAAAATTTCGCAGCTGCCTTTCTATCTTTTTTATCTACTTCTGCCAGCCACTGAGCTCCCTTTCTTCTAATCTTTTTATTGATCAGAAGGAATGCAGCCCTTCTAAAGCTTAGAAAGGTTTCCCATTTTCTTTCAACATCATCTGTCGGTTCATCCCGCTGCTTAGCATGTCTGTGTTCCCTAGAGGCTTCCTGACGTTTTGCTATGGCTCTCTTAACTTCCTCATCCCACCAACTTTTGGGTTTGTGTCTTCTTTTCCGGGGTGACTTGTTACGCGTCTTAGCAAGCTCTAGCTCAAAGAGTCTAATTAGATTCGTGTATGTCCACACTGTCTTACAATCCTCCGTGATTACTTTTTCAATTTGTTTAGTGGCTATTTCAATTGGCCTTTCTGAATAAGAATTTTCCTGTAGTTGCTCATCTTGTCTCCTTCCCACTTTCACTGCTCTTCCAAAACTTAGCTTGATACGTTTGTGATCACTACCCAGACTTCTGGAGCCACCTTCATCTATGTGCATTCCCCTGAGCTTATCATACATCCTATGTGACATCAGTGCATAATCTATCGTCGACTGCAGCCTTCCTACCTCCCATGTTATTTGCCCTTCACATTTCTCGGTACTGTTGCAAATGATCAAATCAAGCCTTTCACACATATCCATGATCATTTTGCCTGTCGGGTCGGTATACTCATCTATATCTTCTATGTGCGCATTCATGTCTCCTAGTATAATCATCTCGCACTCTCTTCCTAACCCCTGAATGTCCTTTGATATACACTCTATCATTGCCTGGTTTTCCTCTCTGGCCTTTGCTACCGTCCACAAGTACACGAAACCAAGGAATGTCATTTGACCTTCCACTTTCCTTTTTAGCCATAAATGTTCCTTGCACTCCTGCTTGACCCTTTGCCAGTCTGTACTTTTATGAATGAGTGCCCCAATACCAGCCCCCTTTCTGCTGCCTTCTGTTCTATTACAATATTCCCACGCGTAGTCCGGATTGTTCGGAGGTTGTTCCATGTCCCTGAGATGTGTTTCTACGAAACCGTATACCGTCGGCCTCTCTTCCCTTAGCTGTTCTTCTATCTCTTCCCACTTCAGCCTGTTCCTACCATCCTGCATGTTAATATACCCTATGTCTGAATGGGCTCGGCGCTCGTGGCTACGTCTATTTATGCCCCGGACTCTACCTATCTTAGACATTGGTGCCACTTTGGAATCGTATCTGTCCATAACACCTGTGGAAGAATCTCCCTGGTTGTTTTCCTCGTTACTAGCTATACTGCACCCCGAAGGGCTCGCTTGCCCCCCAAAAAAGCTACTGCGCGTCCTGCAAGTCGCCAACCCACCTCATGACCTAGCCGCCCATCGAAGTGAATTCTGTCTCGTTGAAAACCACCCCACCTATGCACCTCTCTGTTTATTACCACCACCTCAAAGCCTTTTTCTCGACTCATCTGCCATATCTCTTGGTTTGCATTGACAACCGCTCTTTGCAGGTTGCTATCACGCACCGGTACCTCCGGTATCGTGCATATCACTATCTGTACCTTAGGAGAAGTGGCGCGCATGTCATCGACGCCTTTCGCCAGTGTGGCTGCTAGTCCTGCTGTATCTTCATTTGAGACATCGTTTAAACCACCTGAAATTATCACGAGGTTTCGTCTATGAGCCGTAGGTTTGGGTTTTGCGCTCGCTTGCCTCATGACTGCTTCGAGCTTCCGTCCTGGGAACGCCCCTACTGCAACCCTCTTGTCACCTCTTACTCTCTCTTTTATGGCTTCTGTGCATCGATTTAAATTCGAGTACCCGGCGATTTGCTGAAAGATGGAGGACAGATTGTGTTAGAAAAACTAGCCACCCTGTTTACGAGGTGTCTCCTGACGGGAAGAGTACCAGAGTCTTGGAAGAACGCTAACATCATCTTAATACATAAGAAAGGAGATGACAAGGACTTGAAGAATTACAGGCCGATCAGCTTGCTCGCTGTAGTATACAAGCTATTTACAAAGGTAATTGCTAACAGAGTAAATAAAACATTAGAATTCAATCAACCAAAGGAACAAGCAGGATTTCGAACAGGCTACTCAACAATTGACCACATTCATACTATCAATCAGGTAATAGAGAAATGCTCAGAGTATAACCAACCACTATACATAGCCTTCATAGATTACGAGAAGGCGTTTGATTCAGTAGAAATATCAGCCGTCATGCAAACACTGCGGAATCAGGGCGTAGATGAAGTATATATAAACATTCTGGAAGAAATCTACAGGGGATCAACTGCTACCATAGTGCTTCATAAAGAAAGCAACAGAATACCAATCAAGAAGGGGGTAAGGCAGGGGGACACAATTTCCCCAATGCTATTTACCGCGTGCTTACACGAGGTTTTCAGAAGCCTAGAATGGGAGCAGTTAGGGATAAGAGTCAATGGAGAATACCTTAGTAACCTGCGCTTCGCCGATGACATTGCATTGCTGAGTAACTCAGGGGACGAATTGCAACTCATGATTACGGAGTTAGACAAGGAGAGCAGAAAGGTGGGTCTTAAAATTAATCTGCAGAAAACGAAAGTAATGTACAACAACCTCGTCAAGGAGCAGCGCTTCGAGATAGGTAATAGTGCACTTGAAGTTGTAAAAGACTATGTCTACTTAGGGCAGGTAATAACCGCAGAGCCGAACCACGAGATTGAAGTAACTAGAAGAATAAGAATGGGATGGAGCACATTCGGCAAGCACTCTCAAATTATGACAGGTAGATTGCCACTATCCCTCAAGAGGAAGGTATATAACAGCTGTATCTTGCCGGTACTTAGCTACGGAGCAGAAACCTGGAAACTTACAAAGAGGGTTCAGCTTAAATTGAGGACGACGCAGCGAGCAATGGAAAGAAAAATGGTAGGTGTAACCTTAAGAGACAAGAAGAGAGCAGAGTGGATTAGGGAACAAACGGGGGTTAAGGATATCATAGCTGAAATCAAGATGGAAAAATGGACATGGGCAGGGCATGTAGCGCGTAGACAGGATAACCGCTGGTCATTAAGGGTAACTGACTGGATTCCCAGAGAAAGGAAGCGGGTTAGGGGGAGACAGAAGGTTAGGTGGGCAGATGAGATTAAGAAGTTTGCGGGTATAAATTGGCAGCAGCAAGCACAGGACCGGGTTAACTGGCGGAACATGGGAGAGGCCTTTGTCCTGCAGTGGACGTAGTCAGGCTGATGATGATGATGATGATGACCCGGCGATTATCACATGCTGTGACTTTCCACCTGGAGCGTCCTGCACCTGGGGGCTACTTGCTCCTGTGACACTGGCTGTTTTGTCCCCTCCGAGCCCCACCACTACCTCGCTGCAGCTGGACCTTGCGACAGTTGAACCGGCTAAACCTGTTTTTTCCAAACTTGCTTGCGCTTCCTTCTCCACCGTTCTGGTTGCCGGTTCTCTACTGTTCTCTCCGTAGGCCGCTTCTTTGTTCAGCTTCGCTAGTGCTTCCTCGGTGGACTTCAGTCTTTCTCCCATTGCCCTCGTTTTTTCTTGCTCTGTCGCCAACGCAGTCTCGAGCTCATCGATTCTCACCAGCAGTTCACTTTGGGCAACCATCATTTTCTTCATTTTTTCCTCGACCTCACATTGCCTACACTTTGCGTCAGCTTCTTCTCAATCCGCTTCTACGCTTGGGTTGACTTCCAAACCCACTCCACATCCTGAACACTTTACAGTCTTTTTAGCCATGTCTTTCTGACACCAATTGTCCTTATACTAGATAATTACTAAACTCGAGCCGTGTACTTCCAAAAAAAAGAAAGTCTAAGCTCTACTACAAAAATTTGCGTGTTCAATGTACGCGCACCTCCCTTACGGGGTGGCAAAAAAAAACAACAAAAAAATTTCAAACACACACACCCGCACTAATTAATAAATACCTGGTGCTAGGCCCCCGAAAAACCGTACCAAAAAATAAGTGCTACGAAGATTTCAACCGCTGCCTTATAATTATAAAGACAAGCTTAAAACATGCCAAAACACTTATCTGCGCAATCGATCGGGAGCGCTCGAAAAACACGTCCATCCACCGTGACAGCCCGAACAGGACTCATATAGAAGCACCGCCATCCAGCGGACATTCCAAGGACTAAACGAGAGGTGGCACACGCACACTTTCTTACGGCTGGCGCTTCGGGTCCACTTCCCACCTTTAACCACCTCGAGTTCATGGTATATACTAGTTCACTGTATTCATGGCACTGCGGCCGAACGCTCGCTACACCTTTCGAAAACCAAGGAGGTTACGCCCAGCGAGTATGACGTAGCAAACTTTTTCAGTCAGATAGTGCTCAATGTACATGCCAATGGCTGCTAATGGGAAATGAGAAGCGGAGAATTTGGCTTATACTTTCTTACGGCTTGCGCTTCGTATCTACTTCCCATTTTTAACCACCTCGAGTTCATTCGTGGTATATACAAGTTCATTGTATTCATGGCACTGCGGCTCAACGCTCGCTAAACCTTTCTAAAGCTAAGGAGGTTACACCCAGCGAGTATAACGTAGCAACGCTTTCTTGTTAGATAGTGCTCAATGTATATGCCAATGGCTGCTAGTGGTAATTGCAGCCTGCTCCTTAACTAAAAGCCGAATGCTCCTGTCTCTCATTCCCCATTAGCAGCGATTGACATGTACATTGAACACTATTTTTTATTGTTTAACAAGGCACAAAAGAAGTCTCTCACTGGCACCAACTTGGAGGTCAAAATGTTATACTTGTTACATACTACGAGGGATGAACGGGTGCCGCTATAAAGAGTTTCGCCCCTAAAAAACAAAGTGCTCAAGGTCACAAGGCACAGTAGCTTCTTTGCCCTGCCACCCCTCCCTGCTTAGCTTCCAGCGCTTTCGTCGCGACGAGAGACGAGATAATGGAATCGCAGCATGCGACAAACCTTTGTAACTCCACTCGTACTGGACGAGTTCTTAAAAATTTTGAGGCGTTGAATTCGTAAAGCAATAAGCTCTTCTAGTGAATTCATTCCATGTTTACTGGAAAAAGTGTTTCAGGGCCTCTTTAACGCATTTTGTTCGACAAGTGTCATGACGAAAACGAGCCCATTCGGCTATAATAACGCGCACTTGTGCAGTCTACTGTGTGCATGTTTGTGTGCGTGCGTGTAAATGTAACAAAAGATATGAATATGTATGCACTTAGCGGTTAAAGGGTGCAATAGGGGCCGTATTTCGCTAACCCGTTCAACTCCTAAAGGTGAAGCTTGAGGGTCCTCCAAATTTTTATTTGATTTCAGTGTTCGAAGACTGTCGGCATATAATATTATTTAATTTTATTGTTTTATTTTTGGGTGTGCCAACACAAATACCTTATTATTGTTTCTGGGCACGGTAAATCAATGTTTGATTTATTATTATTAGTTTAACAATACTGCCGACCCCCGAGAAAGTATAGGAAGCGGGGCACACATATAACTGCAAACGAATCACAATAGCACCATTTCGAGAGCTATATGGATTCAATACATGAATATCGTTAGTGGTAATATGTTCAGTATGAATACAAATGACGTTGGCACTGAAATTCGCCATTACTGTTATTGGGTGCTTAACAATGCGAGCTAGTTTAACAAAGAGTAAAACGGCGAATATTAACTTGCTATGAGAATGTTATGATGATTACTAATATTATTATGAAACAGAAGCCCTAGGCCATTCGTGTGGTTCTGTTCCTCACAGAGTTGTCATCTGCGGGTTCTTTCGAAAAATGAAGTATTTTACATAGGTTGTGCCCATCTAGACATGCGGAATGTGAAATAATTGACAATCATTCCACACCGGGAGTGTTATGTTTTTGCTTGCGGGTTTATTATTCTGTTTATTAAATAAAAAGCTGTCACTTCAAGCCAAGGCCATCATGAAGCAATATGAAGTTTCTCACGATCGTAAGCCATTTTCCTCGCATATTTGTGTTTGCACCTGCGGAACTGAACTTTATGCCCGTGATTCAAGGCTTTTCAGGAAACTGTGATTTTTTTTTATTTTAGGTAAACTTCAGTCCTTGAAGAACAAGCAGCCTATTATTCCACGAAGTACTTTTTTATCAGCTCTACACAAATCGTTCAGTTGCTTAAGCTGTGAAATCCCGAATGCAATTTCCTATCTCTAGCTCATTTGAACTAATATTTTACTCTCACTGCTTGCCATGTCACTTCCCTTTTTCAATCATGCGCGAGGCTTCAATTTTTATCAAATGTCAGCCCTCAAGCATAGAGCGCAAACGTGGCAAAATCTCCTCTAAAGAAACCGCCATAATTCATTCGGGCAAAGTCACATTTGGCAGAATGACGTTAGAGTGAAAAAGTCACAAATACTATTATTGTTCCCAAAAACCCTGGAGTTCTACAAAAAGTTTGGAAATATGCCACCACCTAATTTCACGCTTCGTCGAGCAGAACGTTGGCTTTAAAAAGAGATTATTCGCGTCTTTTTATCTGTTTCCTTTTAAGGATGTTTCACCACAGCGCGCACTCATTGCAAAACAGCTTCATTCTTTCATCCTCATGCAGTTGACAACGTGAAAGTAGGGAGAGAATCTTCTTATTAATTTTGACATGATCTCTTTGCTTAAGCCAGCCATCTGAGGCTATCTGTGATTAGCCTGGCTGACGTTCTGTATCTTTGTCGATTTCTATTGCCTAATAGGTGTAAGTCTTGCAGTAGCTAAAAACCACACGAAAGCAATTTTCAAGACGAGAATAAAGACGCGAATATTGTCGCCAATTTTACTGGAAGTGAATGCAAACTATCGGAAGCATTTTAGTTAATTACTCAATACACTGTCTTTAGTTATCTTTTTGTTTACTCTGACAAGACATAAATGTACAAATACCTTTCTCACCTCGCGTTTTGAGGCTCTAAGAGGAGAATGCCAAATTAGCGTAACTTAATTACATTAAGAAGCCTAACAAAACCAATATCATTCCTAATTTTTCTAGAAGTTTCAACATGGGGCAATACTACTGCCAAAAAAGATGTTCTTTGCTGTTTTTCAGAAATAGGATAGTCTAGTGCTTAGAGCAAATAAAATTTGAGCATAGCTTTATTTTGATGAGAAGCAGCTGTACGCTACACCGCAACTGTACCCACTTTGACGTATCTCATTCGTTGGAAATATTTCTTGCGAGTGCACCACTACATTTCATAACTTGGGCCTCACTGCAAGGTATTTATTGCATAAACACTCTCGAACAATACAATTCGAGAAAACCTTGCTCACGCACACTTGACCCAGTCATTCTATGCAAAAATTAAGGCTTTTTTTTTGCTTTTCTATAATTGATGCCATGAGCCTGTGAACCACAGATGTCGGAAGATTTTTCTCCAGTATTACTGTTAATTTTGTTGGTGAAAGAACTATGACCACTCTAAGCAAAAACAAGCCGAAACTGGGCAGAATCAGGCAATATTTGTTCATCATGGGTCAATCATAATTGGGTTGATGCACTAATGGAACAACCATTATTTTTAAATTAATTTAGTTAAGTAGCGCTCAGCACTATTATGAAACCTTAGACAGCATGTAACATATAATAGCAATCACTAATTAAGAATCTATATATAACTAACAAAATAAATGGTTGCATCATTTACCAAACATCCACCTGTTTTTTTTTATTAAATTGGAAAATAAACGAAGCACTAGTTGTCACGGTTACTTGGCAATGCCTACCCCAATCCACTTCTTTGGTAAAATGAACAATTTAAGAAACAAAATAGCGTACATACATATACAGTCCTACATAGGTAAGCACAAATGTTCTCATATGAGTAGATCAACCACGTAGCCACCACGCTCAATTTTTACCTAGTTTTCTCAGTAGTGGTGACAAATCATTGTTAGAAAAAACTCTGCAGCACCTTCATTGCTTCAGTGTTTGTTATGAGTGCCTGTTCATATAGCTGAAGTGGATTACTTGTTTTTCCCCTAACTGTATGGCATCATGAATGCTTGCAGAATCTAAAACACGGTTCTCAGATAACGAAGCCTTCACCTTGTTTGCGCAAAAATGTCTACGTTTATCATAAGCAAACTAGCTTATTCCGTGATTATGTTGTGCCGGTGACAAGCAATTCAAAAGGGACGCTCCGCACTACATAGACATCCAAATTCAACTAGCTCTTCAAAGAAAAAAACGTAGCACAGTTGAAGGAGAAAGCATCATATGACAGAAGGCCGCCACACGTTTACACAAAGGGAAACGAATCAGTGCACAGAAAAAGCGTTGCCCGGGATCTAAGAGCAGCCGCGGGGGAAGAAACACGAGAAGAGAGCCTAGGCTGGTGTGGAGACGTTACGCATAGTGAAAAAACACACGTCAAGAGCTCGGTCGAGGATGAAAAGCACACTAAGGAAGCTCGCAGCTCACGACACCTTATTGATATCCAGACCACGGGCAGCAGGGTCGAAGAGTAGCTACTTGTAATCGAAGAAGGAGCTCTCCCAGGAGATCGATTCACGCCGATGTATGGCAGCGGCTCATGTTCGACGTCAGGCCGGGTAAGATGGAGGAACCGGCTCTGTCAATACCACCTCAAACTTTATTGTATGGCGTGTCTAGTGTTCTTGCTATGGGAGAAAAAATAGATGAGGTTGAGAGGGCACATATTATAACACTACTTAAGGCCCTTCCCATACCATTGACGGGTAATAAAAATTGTGCCTCACATATTTCTAAACCTGACGCACTTGGGAGTATGTGGAACACCAATGTCAACATAACGATGACACAAAGTGAAGTGATAATCACCCATCTGCTGGGTAATTATCTAAATATATTGGTTGATATATACGTACCTGCATAGAAAGGAGTGATTTCTACTGGAGACCCACCTCTATTCTTATTCCTACACAATTCTGCAACAATCTTTTACAAACACCCTGACTGCTTAGCGACGTTATCACACTGCCGCATTTTAATAGGTTCCACACCAGGAAAAACACACGCGGTTTGATTTGGTTGCTCTTTCAACTAGAGAAATATAGTGAAGCCTCCAATCAGCAGCAAGTTATGCAATGTAGCACTTGTAGTTTGAGACATAAAGTGCCAAAATAATTTAATATACTTCTTTTGGAAGCACTTCGGTTTGAGATATTGACCGGCAAATTTTTGCGCCAGTTTGAAGCGTGAAACTCTCTGACCGAGCGTGATGATCACCCCCTTTTCTTTGTAGATACGCAGCTAAACAGTCTTGCTGATGAATGGGCGCCCCGACTTTCGAGCCTAAACAATGAACTGAAATGAGCGGCACTCGTGCCTCATGAGTATACCGGCTGTCTCTCTCACCAGGCCAGCCACCATGTACTCGACGTAGAAATTTTCCAAAGCTGGTTTTATCTAAACCTACATGTTAGTAAGTTCCAGTACATGATACAGTTCACTATTTTGTTGATCTTTAGTTGCTCGAAGAGTTACAGGACCTCCGCAACTGTAAAAAAAAACGTCGCTGACGTACATTTCTCCAATATAGTATGATAAGACAATGTCCATATGCCACCAAATAAATGGCCGCTCCCATCACTTCTTACCACTGCATATGACTGCGCTATTTGAAATCACAAATAAAACCTTGTACACCACAATCTGGTCACCTTAAGAGCTATTCGATCTGTTAACAATATCTCCAAACTTTAAAAGAAGTCATCGTTACAATGAAAAGTGTTTTTTTATCGATGAAATAACACAGGATTTTCCATGAAGCTTACCATGATCTTCTACCTACAGCCGAAAATGAGGAAGACAGTGGTTCAGGTCAGCCAGCATTATTTTGCAATATCCTCTTTTATGAATGTGTAAAAAAATTAAGGTTACGATGATATTTGCACTCACCATGGCGATAAGTTGTTCACACTACTACTGTTGGACAATGAATACACATTCTCTAATTCGCGTGTTTGATTGCAGACATCGAAAAAAAGCAGTTCGTTGGTCCGTCTCTTGATGTGTTTTACTTCACGTAATAACAATTGTCATTAAAAAGTAAGCAAAATAAGAAAGTTTTTTTAACCCAACTGCGTTTTTGACGAAGGTAACCATGGTCAAAAGCCGAGTGTATTGCCCACTAGGATTAGCAGCAAACATTTAAAAGTTTTTGAAATGTGAGTGCACTGCAAGGACAGCCGAAAATAACTCTAAAAGGCAAGCAGTTTCTACAAATACTTTGTTAAGATAAAATATAAATTTCCTCTAAGCAAACATGGTTTTTCTAAATTTCCCGATAAAGCAAATGAATTTCCATTGTTCAGCGGGTACTCACGTCCTCAACGTCGTCATCAAATCTGTTTTAACTGTGATCTTCCAAAAATAAACTTGTATAAAAAGGTTCTTCCTTCGTACTTTTGAATTCCGCACCTTTTTCTGCTCTACCACTATCACGTTGAAGCACTTAGCTGCCCGAGTCCCAACGCTGATTTTATTTTAATGAGGTTGTGCGTTTCAGCTAACCACAGAGAAACAAAACAGACTTAGCAATCGGCAGCAAACCTACGTACCAAATAGTGCTAGAAGGGGGTGGTGGTTAATTAAAATTCAAGGCTTAAATGCCTCATCAAACGCAAGACTTATTGTAGTTGGCCCGCGACGTCGGCAAAGAGCGATTCAAAAAGCCATCATCACGTGAAGAAGTCACTGGATGACATCTATATGATGTCAAAGATCCCCCGAATGTTGATGTATTCATGTAGTTGCTGTGACATCACGTGACGTAACGTCCACTGAGATGTTATCGCATGGCATTGTAGCTTTTCCAGGGGGGGTCGATAGATATGGGGGGTGGGACGCCCCAAAACCGCCGTACGAATATGACAGTCGCCGTAGTGGAGGGCTCCAAAAATTTCGACCACCCGGGGTTCTTTACCGTGCACCCAAATCTTAGCACACGGGCCTACAGCGTTTTCGCCTCCATCTATAACGCTGCCGCTCCAGCAGGAATACAATTCTGCGACCTGTAGGTCAGCAGCCGAGTACCCTAGCCACTAGACCACAACGGCTGGACCGTCCAGGAGTGGTTCAATGACGGAGGCACTGCACAACAAGGCCAGGAACAGCCGACCCTGCAGTCAGTGCGAACATGTCTTCGTGTGCAAAAAGTTTTTGGAGGCCTGAGGGGCAAGATCGAAGGATTGATTGAAAAGGGAAAAAAAAAGATGGTTTCTGGATTCGAGTCACCTTAAATGAATGCAGAATGAACGGTGGGAGTTTTTCGCCCCCTTAAAACCTCTACAAGAACACGGTGGTTGTTGTTTTTTTACTTAACATTTTATGCGACAGATGACACTAATAACATCCATGCAGCTTTACTCCTCGGTCATTTCGGACGATTACTGCACTCGTCTCCATCATGTTAACATATCAGAAATCGATCACGTCATGCTCTAGCTGGCTGAAATTTCTTTTTCTTGATTTTAGAAACTTCCAACTTAAAGCGGGTTAACTTAACAAGGATGTCTATGCAGGCTAGTAGGAACTTAAAGGGGCCTGGAACACTTTTTCAAGTAACCATGAATTGAATTCACTGGAGTAGCTTATTGCCTCACGAATTTCATGCCGCAAAAATTTTAATATCCCGTACAGTGCGAGTGGAGTTATAAAGATTGGTCACATGCTGCAATTGCATTCTCGCTTCTCTCGTCCCGATAAAAGCGCTGGAAGCTAAGCACGGAGGGTTGGAAGGGCCATAGAAAACGTCACGCGAGCTTAGTGGCCTTGATCAATTTTTTTTTCTTTTTTTTTTCTTCGAATGCGCGGTTTTTTAGTGCGATCACGCACGCATGCGTAGACAAGTAGCGGCCTCCCACGGCGATCTCTGCAACGAGCGAGCGCGCCATGTTCAAATCAGCCAATGGCTGATAGATGGGCTTACTACGAGGAATTTTGGAGCATATTCCGTGATTTGTCGAGAGAAAAGAAAGAAATTTTCAGCAGACATTGATAGTGTATTGTGAATTCTAAGCCGCGTACTGCGCTATAATATTTGGCTCGTGTGTTTGTTGGGAGCCTCTACCACCGATCGGCAGCGTTTTCTGACCATGCTCAAAAAGTGTTGCAGGACCCTTTTAAGAAATGGTATGTTTATTTTTTGTGTCATACAAACCTTCAATGTAAACAAACAGATAAAATAGCTGAGGAAGGAGGATAGGAGGTTATTTGTGGTCATTTGAATGTATTGTAGTAATATTGATGTAAACGTGAAGCAACTAACGTGCAGGGAAACGTTAATTATCACCGGTAGCAATCGAACCTACAACCTTCGGATAACTCGTCGGATGCTCTACTGATTCAGCAACAGCAATTGTCGTCTTCTCACGCACTTATTCGTTGTCTCTGTGCATGTTAACCTGGATGCTTATGCAGCCTAGCTCGTAGCCATGACGCAGCCATAGCCATGATAGCGAGTGCTCCCACTCAAGTGGTAAATCTTCGAACGTCTTATCTGAAGGCTGGGGGTTCCGTCCCTGCTAGTGACAAGCCATCTTTTGTGCATATTTTATTTTTATAAAACCTATATCATAGTTGCTACATCGTGTTCAGAAGGTGTGGTGGTAGTTGTGGCGTTCAGAAGAATTAATAACACTCTCTATGATGTTTCAGGAACTAGAGACTATTCTCCGATGCCCTCTTGAAAAGGTCATTGAGAGCTCAAGTGACGAAGGCATTGCTAAAATTCCGAAGGACAATGGGCTTACATGAGCGCCTGTACACTCCAAACGATCCCGTATACCGCACAAGACTGCCTCTCTGCGTGGTGACGTGATGTGTGTGCTTCCCCTCTCTTCCTCTTTTTCTTTGCTCTTCTTTTAATCTCCCATATCTTATGCCACTGGGAAGGGTATATTGCATAGCGGTTATGCCAAACTGATTAACATCCCTGCCTTTGCTCTCTATCACTTTCATTGCCTCACGGCTTCATAATTCGAGCTTATCGCTTCGTTTAGCCCAGTTTCAACTTTTTTTTTCTCGCACTGTTGAGCCAAACCGCCCTTTGGCGGCAAAATGCGCTGCCGCGTGTAAAATACCACAGCGAAATATTACTTTTATTGCCGAAGACGTGTATCGATGATCGTGGAAAGCACCTTCCATGCGATTTGTGATGTCGCGGAGAAATGTTCGACATTTTATCAAACGCGTCTAGCCATCGCGACCAACAACGAAGCTTTGGAAAAAACCGCAACTATATAGTTTCCTATAATAAATCTTCACGCTTGCAGATCACTTAAACAACTCTAGGACCAGGTTTTGCGTGAAAGGAAAGAAAAAATTTGGCCCCGTATTTGTATATAATCTGCATATGTCGTCGAAAGACTATATTGCTTGTGGAGAGAGGGAACAAAACATTTATTTGATGTTCTGCGCAAAAAAAATCGGTGAATGGTATTCCAGAGGCGCTGCCTTAGAGTGTCTCAAGCGTGCAGCGGAGGTGAACGAGCGCATCAAGTCACGTCACACGTGAGACATGAGCACCATCTGGCATTTCTTTTTATAAAACAACGCACGTGGCCCTGAGACGGGCGTGCGCGCCCATCTCAGAGGCGATAAAGTGTAGAACGCAAAGCGACGGGTAGGTGCCACCACCGTATCGTCTTAGCAAAGCGTTCGAAACACTCGCTTCTTCGTGCAAGCGTTGCATGGTCAGCGCTACGTTGCTTAGAATTACTTATGTATGGCTTTTCTAGTAAAAGACGAACATGCAGGATATATATGTGTTGTTACGTTGCCTCATATATGCGCAACAATTGCTTTTTCATTGACAATCGCACACGTATGAACGCCGATTCTTGAGCAACATTGGTGGGGGCTGCGGATGAGGTCGGCCGTTTGGGGTATCGGCTGGTGCTGCTTAGATTACCCGGTTCGCGGTAATGGTGGACAAACAGATAAATGTACGGACAGACAGACAAGCCAAAGTTTTTGCGTGGAAGGTCCCCAAAAAAGACTATCGTCTTTAAAGCTTTACCAAGTAAGTGAGTTCACGTTCTTCACGGGCCCTGGTATATCACATGGCCATCACGTTCACACGCATGTATCCAGGTAACACAAGGCCAAGGCACTGTCGCCTAGATTTACACAGACTAGTGCTTCTCTATGTTCCTTTTGTTTTCCCTTATTCGTTTCTGCGCTGATTGTTGAAGTTAGTAGTAGCACAATCTCAAATCTTGTGCGTCCAGATGCTGCGACGCAGGGATAGTTCCCCATTTCTCCCAGGTTCGCATGGCGGGCTGCGACAAAAGGAGTGAGCCGTACACGGTGGTGGTCTACTTTCCGCAGAGTGTGCACTCCAGAGAAATGGTGTGAAGTAGCAGTGTCTTTAATGGGTGAGAGGTTGTCGGGTCTGGAGTCACCTCCAGATGATTTGCTCGGAGTGAGAAAAGCAGTGGTGGGGAGGTGGAGGGAAACAATGGGCAAGGCGTGCTCGTTGGGCGAGTTCCGACACAGCCGTGATTCAGAGAACGCGTGTGCTCACTCGCTCGAGAAATCCTGGTTGTGGTCACCGCTTACCAAGAGAATCAGTACTGGGGCTCTGTTTGCTTTTAATAAAATCAGCCGCAAGCTTCACACCACTCTTATTGGTATCTATGAGTTGAGAGTTTTTAAGCAGGAGTAACGCAACCTTCATCCGATAATTGCTTGATGTTTCATGGGCCAGCCTAAAGGAGAAAAAGGAAGTGTGAATAGCAATGTGTAATGTTGTCCTCGCTTGAGTCACTCAAAACTTAGCACAATATATAAAGTCGCTATGGACGTGTTGCTTGAGCAGTCACGTGGGTTTTCAAGAGTCATGTCTGCTTGCTATTCAATCGTTCCTTTGGATCCGTTGAGAGTGAGCCATACGTCACATTGCTTCTCGTAGCATATAACATGTGAATCTGTTCAAACTTAGTGCTGTTTGCGTTTCTTTTTCTCTTCGTTTTCTTGAGCGATTCAGGATCTGGGAGAAGAATGAAGTGTTATGTGTTACATCGCATCTACGTTCTTTTGTTTATACACGCCACTGAAGTGATTTCGTTACACCAGACAGTTGTACTCACCTGAAATTTTAGCAGTTTGCAATAAACTTCCCTGTCTGTATGCGCGGTAGAGTTCAAATTACTCGGAGCTAATTGATCTCCCATAGTGGAGTACATCGTTCTCTAAATTGTCGAACAATTTTAGGGGCGTAAGCTCCTTGGTTTTAGCAAGGTTTAGAGAGGGTTGGGCCGCAGTTTTGTGAACGAGTGGCAGTGAAAGATGGGAACTAGATACAAAGCGCAGGCCGCAAAAGACTGCGCGCGTGCCACTCCTATACTCCGGCCGTGCCACCTCTCGTTTAGCCCTTGAAATGTCCACTGGTTAGGGGTACATTTATATCATCAGTCTATGATGAAAAGTTGTGAGATGGCCGTACTTGGGGAGTTCACTGGATGGACGGACAGATGGATAGACGCACGAACGGACAGTCAGACGCACGGATGCATGAATGCACGGACGGACGCAGGGACGGACGGATGGTTGGATAGACGCGCGGAGAGACGCACAGATGGACGGACAGACGCGCGAACGAACGGACGGATGGAAGTGTGGTTGGACTGGCGGATGCTTCACCCCAGTCATCATCATGCACTCCGTGGATATGCTGTGATTTTTTTACACATCGCTAAACACTTCTTTAGCACCAACCGCATTACGTCAAATAGTTTATCTTTGTCGGTACAGGTTCCATCTCTCGTCAGCAGGGTGCACATGGCACTCTTAATTTATGTTTACGGTATAGCAACATGTATTTTTTCGTCATAAAGGTCGCTTACATTTAATGTTGCGCGTTGCGATAAATGGACACTAAGAACCACACACATGATGCTTCCCTTGCCCCATTCTTCCAGTAAGATGAATGATTGCGCAGAATGTTATTGCAGTGCATTCAACGTGAAAGTTGTCCTAAGTGCGGAGCAGTGATTAGCCTGCCCTTTAGTGACGAGCTCAGGGAGCGTGTGTTGACGTAGGGGCTAGATTAGAGAGAATGAAAGTGAGGCTGAGGAGTAGTGATGTGAAGGTGAGGACAGGTATAGAAGGAAGAGAGAGGGTAAAACATGGCCTAGTCATGTATAGTGTTGGCAAGCAGAAATCAGTACAGCACAGCCAAGTATATCTAGAGCTGTGAATGTCAAGAGAAGGCCAGAATGATGTAAAGGGGGAGGGGGGTTAGTAGGTAAAAGATTACGTTATCTCTATGAGCTAAAAATCAGACACCAGAGTATAATTAAACGGGCGAACGCAGCCCAAGATTGTCCCTTAAGAATTTGTGTTCCTTCAACAACGCTCGCGTTTAGTGAGCCTTCATGTGCGCACCGCCTGCGTTTTCGGTGGGGCGCATATGAAGGCTCCCTTCTCGCGTTCACGGGCAAGCGTGCTCCGGCGTTCCAATCGTGTGGCCAGCTAGGCAACGTTCAATTGAGAGGTAGTGACACCCTCTAGTCCTTTCTCTCTCTCCCGATATGTGTCACATTATATACTCCCTCTCCTTTCACTTTTCACCACGAAAGCTGCGCATGACCAGGCTAAACAAAAGACATACGCCACAAGGAAAAATAACGGCCTCCTTCAGGTGCTCCATCGGTTAGAACGTTCTCTACATCACACTCAAGTGAATGCGCAACTGGGATCACTGTCAGTGACATCGTTCATAGCTCTGCAGCCATGTCATTCAGGCCGCGCACAGCAATTTTAACTTACAACTTCCACATATGGAAGCTAACTACCAAAGAACAGCAATGAGAGCTTATCCGTGAAAGAATTCATGCTGGCCGGGTTGATGCGGATATCTGGGCGCAAAGACAGTCCCAGTAGGCGTACCGCAAGCAGCAATTGTGCACTGAGGATCCGGGAAACTTGTGAGCCGAAAATCAAGTGACAACGGTGAGCTGAGGAACTGGCGTTGCACACAGGGCAGCGTCAACCTAGCAATAACAGAAATGCGTTCGACTGGGCTGACGCGTACTTTCTCTAGCGGCACTTTGACTATGCACGGCTATTCTTCGCAACATACTCTGCATACCTCATTGTCCTCATACTCCTTTTTCGGGACCCTTAACATACCAATAAATGCATGGCTGTGCAATACGCTGTTTTGTTTCAGCCACAGAATACCTGGCTGTGCTACGCTTTACAGCCTCCCTTGCTTCTGTCCCTCCTTCTCACCCCATTACTATTTTTCACTCCCTTTGTATGATTAGCTGTGTTATACACGATTTTCTGCATGACGTCAAGCAATGGTTTCATAGTACAAGATATGATGACAGTGCACTCGTTTCCCTTTTTCTTTTCGGCCTACCTAACATAGTTAATAGCTATGTTAAAGCTTTGCCCTCTATCTTTTTCCTTTCTATCCTCACCAACCTCACCTCCCATCCCCAGCCCTTGATAAACATGGCAATGTTCTACATGGCTTTGCCTGGCGCTGTATATCACTAGACTATGTTTTGTCGTCGCCCTTCCTGCTATCTATCCTCCTCAATCTCACTTCCGTTTTCAGTCATAGCTATCCTATACATAGTTCAACCTAACGAACGTCATAGATCACTTTGTTAAACTTTACAACTATTGCCCTCCTGCTCACCCTGTCTTTTCATTTTTCCCCCATAGGTTTACTTGACCACACTGTACTTGTTTTGCTTGCCTAATGCCATACACGGCTATGCTATACTTCACCATCTGTCTTATTTTTTTCCTTGTTCCTCACTCTCACAACAGTGATCGTAGCGCTCTCTTCCCTTTCCGGCCCCCTTGTTTTGCATGACGATTCTGTACGCTGTTTTGCGGGCGTGACACCAAACGGCACTTTAAGATGACAGCATATTCTGTTCCCCTTCATCCCCTTAATTCTTTTTTTGTCTTTTTCACTTTGAAATGCCTCTTCCTCAGACTCACTTTTCTTCCCTTCCTCTTATATACATGGCCATGGCTGTACTATAAGTCATTTTTTGTGTGTTGAGGCAAAGGACGAAGGCGACAGCATACGAGTGAACACGTGAGCCCGGGCCCTTAACGTATTCCTCATTCAGAAGGGCTTTGTACACCTGTAGCATGGAGCTAATGATGTACGCCGTCCTTCTTCGTAGTTACGCTCCGTAACAATAGATTAATATGTAGGGTATATTGTCCTAAAACCCTTATAATATTATGAGTGACGCCGTAGTGGAGGGCTCCAGAAATATCGATCACCTGGGGTTCCTTAATGTTTCACAACGTGGGCAATATAAAAGAGTTTCGTTTCAAGTGAGAAGCGTTTGGGCTCTAGGAGAGGAGTCGGTCCACACTGAAACCTAAAGAAAAGACAGGTTGGCCAGTAATTCACATTGGGTTACCAGCCATTTTGTTTCACGTACAGACCACGATGATGATTGATTTATACGTGGAGTTTAACATCCCAAAACTACGATGTGTATATGGCAGATTAAGTAGTGGAGGGCTCCAGAAATTTCGCCTACCTGGGGTTCTTTAAAGGGGCCCTGCAACACATTTTGTGTGTCGTCAGAAAACGCTTCCAATCAAAAGTGCAAGCTCCTGGCAACACGCGAGCCGGATAATATAGTGCAGCACGCGGCCTGGAATCGGCAATAAACTATTATAGTCAGCAATAAATTCAGCTTTCTCTTCTCTCGAAAAATGATGGAGAACACTCAGAAATCTCTCGTACAAAGCCATCTATCAGCTAGTGGCTGATTTGAATATGGCGTGCTCGGTCGTTACAAAGATTGTCACGCGTGCGCGCGCGATCACACTGAGAAAGTCGCATATTCCAAGAAAAAAACAAAAGTGCTCAAGGTCACGAGGCACGCGTGACGTATATTCTTAGCCCCTGCCATTCCTCCCTGCTTAGCTTCCAGGGCTTTCGTTTGGACGAAAGAAGGAGAATGCAATTGCATCATGCGACAAATCTTTCTAACTGCACTCGCACTGGGCGAATTCTTGAAATTTTTGCGGCATCGAATTCGTGGGGCAGTTAGCTCTTCCAGTGAATTCATTTCACGGTTACTTGAAAAAGTGTTACGGTGTCCCTTTAACGTGCACCCAAATCTGAGAACACGCGCCTAGAGCATTTTCGCCTCCATTAAAAATGCAGCCGCCGCCACCGGGATTCGATCCCGCGACCTGCGGGTCAGCAGCCGAGTACCTTAGCCACCTGGCCACCACGGCAGGGCTTGCGTAGAGACCACTGCGTACGTTTTGGAGTACAGATCTTAGTGACGCTTTCCTACGTTGAGTGGTGTCGCCGTTGTGCGAGAGCAAACGAGGACAAAATAGAGTGCGAAATTGACTGCCCCAGAGTGCTTTGAACAATGATAGCTCCAGCTTGCCTTTCTGTTAACGTCTGCAACGTCTCGTGCCTGCTCATAGTACGTAACCACCAGTAGCACATACCCGAAATAGGTATAAGATTTGACCTCCAGTTAGTTACCCTTAATGACCAGCGGTTATCCTGTCTACGTGCTACAAGCCCGGCCCATGTCCATTTCCTCTTCTTTATTTCAACTATAATATCCTTAACCCCCGTTGGTCCCCTAATCCACTCTGCTCTCTTCTTGTCTCTTAAGGTTACCTTCTCTGGATTCCCAGAGAAGGGAAGCGGGTTAGGGGGAGACAGAAGGTTAGGTGGGCAGACGAGATTAAGAAGTTTGCGGGTATAAACTGGCAGCAGCAAGCACAGGACCGGGTTAACTGGCGGAATATAGGAGAGGCCTTTGTCCTGCAGTGAACGTAGTCAGGATGATGATGATGATGATGATGATGATGATGATGATGATGATGATGATGATGATGATGGTTATGATGATGATGATAAAAAGATGCGAGATGGTGGGACTTGGAGTGTTGAATAGATGGACGAACGGACACACAGACAGATGCATGGATGGACGCATGAACAGACGCAGGGGCGGATGCATGAACGAACGCAGGGAAGGGCGCACGAAAAGACGCATGGACGGTCACACAGATGGACACATGGACGGACGAATGCTTCGCCCCACTCTCCATCATTCACTCCGTGGCTGCCATTTTTTTTAATCAGCAGTTGACGGGCGACGGTTTTTTCTTGAGTGAATTTGATGCCTGCCAAAGTGAACTGTGTTGTAGTAGCCGGGACCGATGTTAGTCTGCTTCAAGATATCAAGCAACTATTTCCATTGCCGAGCTGAAATCTTTAGTCATGCAGCCCATACAAAATTGTGTGAGGGCGTACATGTACATTTTTAAGAGCACGCTGTCAAAGCGGCCCACTGAAACATACATTTGCGTTTTGGAACTCTCTCACAGGCATATTTCATTCAAATATATTCTTGGGTGCATAAAAGTTTAACATAAAACTGTGCAGTAAGTACTTGCCATTTTTCATATCCGCGCATCAATTTCAGTTCTCGGTGGTATTGAATCCATCTTCGTTTTTGTTTTTGATGTACGTCTAAATACTAATATACGCTACGGCAGTGAAACTCGAGGTGCCAACAAAAAAATAAACAGTCAGTCAATCAGGACAAATGTGCAAAGCCTCAGTATAAATTCTGTAGCCAAATGCTATGCGGACATGTATCGTCTGTACTCAGAGTAAAGACAGGTTCGCGCAAGGTGCAAGACGATTCACACATAACTCCGTAGACACAAAATGCAAAATATCTGTACCGTCTAAACCACAGCGAAGTAAACTTTGTCACCAGTAAATTCAATATATATGTAGATTGTATGCTCTCCTCGATCCCAGAAGTGAGCTTTGCTCGGTAGTGTTATTAAAATGAACTGAAGCATGCTCACGACTAGAATCAACACAGCACGGTTCATATCAGAATCCCCAGCCCGAGTGTATTTTTCTTCTTTTTTTGTTTTACCACGGAGTTAAGTATCAAAGGAGAGTTAGGCCTAATTTTGCATAGCTATCTTGAAAAATATTTTGTCATCTGTATATTAAAGTATCTGTTTTGTTGTTGAGCGCCACGAACAAGGAAATCAATTATTTCATGCTAATAGTGTGCGTGCAGAAAAAAGGTGCAACTCAGTTCAGTCACCGCTTATCAGAAATGTACCAGCTGCGCGATAAATCCCGCCAGAAGGTTGAAGCCAGCCAGACTCCGAAAGCGGACCAAGCGTTTAAACTGTTGCACTTGAATCTTGGCATCCTTATATTAACTTTAGTACTCGCTGTTGGGCTATTTGGCACATGTCTTGATATTATACCATTCGCATTTCTCGTATTGGAAGATGGGTACCGGTGATTAGGCAGTGGACAGGCTGCAGCCATTTGCAACAACATAAGCTTCTGAGCAGGCATTCTCAACACTATAGCCTGTCTCAACAACTAAGTACAGTAATCGGCAGTATCCAGAAGCTGGTATGTGGTTGGCCCGGGTGTGACTGAGTCTCACGTCGATTTGTAAACCAAGTAAAACGAGTTCAGTTGCACGTCAGCGAATAAATGTTTCATGTACCCTTGCTTTTGAATTCATTGTGCGGGATTTTAGCGTGAACCGAATGAAACATTCTAGCATAAAAACAGGGGAGGTGGGAAGGATACCTTGGCACATTAAGGAGCTTAGCAGGGTTCATTGTTTCCGACATGCTTGTAACCCCTGCATTAGCAGTTTATTTACATTATTCGATTAATTACACTGGCGCCGTGGCCCACACGAACAGCCATTGGCTGTATGCCCACGGGATGGCGTCATGCTCTCCCATAGCAGAGTACCTAGTATTCTCAATCGTTAACAACTTTTTCTAAACATAGATTCCACACCAAAACTTCAGGAATAGTTTCCTGCCACATTTCTATTCATCAAGCAGCTTTTCTCCAGCATGGTGAGCAGATATGTTAGCTAGGTGGTGACATTCTGTATTGATTATCGATTAAGAAATGCTCAGAGAAACAGCTCGTGAGCATAAACGTTGAATAATATTCAAAATAAAAGGTGGAGAATATTAGTGTCATTCGTACAGACAGTTTCTACAAATATACGCGTTTCCTATATAGCGACTTCGTAGCATGCTTCTGACAAAGACATTGAACTTTGTAACTCAGATACACTCCAATATTCTGTGTGGTCCTTTGCGCACTATAGACAATTTTCACAGATAGAAAAATTATTCTATGAAAGCAAGCTCGTAATACCAGCGCGACGCGGCAATCAGCTCACCTTCAGTGTCATTGGGTCAATAGTCCATGCGAAGAACGCTTTTTTTTTTTTGGAGAGGGGCCTCTTTACGCAAGTGAGCTTTCTTTGCGATGGCCGCATTGGCTTCTTTGGACCTGCGACTGCGTTGGTAAATTCAACGCATAGGCCGTGCTCAACTGACTCACTTTTCTATTCGTGCTCCTGTGCCGCCCACAATCAGTGTGCTCTTATACACCCAGTGACATGTCGCTAAAAAGACTAATATGCTTTAAAACGAATGTCTTCTTGGATGCGAGAGGGGTGGAATTCTATCAACTAAAACGAAGAAAATCTCACTTTGGGGGGGGGGGGGGGGGGCACAGTATTCAGAATACTCTATTTCAACAAGGGAGAACCGTATGCAGTGGTTTGACCTAAAAAAATACGGAAGCTGTTCCGAGTAAAGTGCTCTCAACTATTGGGCAAGGGTACGCTACATGCCTACCTTGACACTTTTCAAAAGAGTAATTACGCTGCACAAGAAAAAGACTGAATAAAGCGGTCCTTAAATGTACTTATCGTGTAGCAGTACCGCAATAGACTGAAGAGTGAGAGTATGTGCGTGCGTGTGCGTGTGTATGCGCGCGTTATGTGTGCTACGCGCTTGCGAACCAGAAAAGCTTAAACAGAGAGTGTTTAATCTGAATAAACTAGTTTCTGAAGAAGGCACCCAACGACACAACCTGCTAAACAGCGCGAATTTCAGGAACGAGAGATGCGGCAATGCGACACTCACAAGGGTTCAATGGAGTACCAACTAGCTATAAAAGCACCCTGCTAAATACAACATGATCAGAGTAAGCCAAAGCCTATTTCCTGCGATAGTCATGCCCTCACAATTGTGAGCCTCATATCCCCAGTTTTTCTAACAATGAACTTGTTCTAGCCGTGAACGTAGCTTGTAAAAGTGCAGCAAATATAAGAAGGAAACAAAACACAGACGTAAAAAAACAGGAGCACGCTAACTGTTAGCGCTTAAATTTCTCTTTACATCCGTGTGGTATTTTCTTCGTATATGTAGTGCGCTAATACAAGTTATGTTCATGGATGACGAACTCGCCCGACCTATAACATTTATGTTATAGCCAGCCGTAAAATATTCGTTTTCTACTGAAAATTGTTATAAGCCTGATCGAGTAGAATGTATGCCACCTTACTACTTGCCACTGCTCCTCTAAAGATGAAGTTGGCTTAACAAATATCTCAAAAGTGAAGGCGCCCAGCCAAAGACATCAAGTAGGTACAACAAAAGAAATAAATACGGAAAAGAAGATATATATTGGGGGGGAAATTTTCTTGCCGGGTGAGATTCGAACCAGCGTGCCCACCATCCGAAGGTGCGTAGCAAGCAGATACTGCATACCCTTTGTAGTACAGTGCAGCAAGGGGAAAAGCGAACTGAGAGAAAGAAGGACAAATGTCATGGTGAGGTAGACGGAAAGGACAGAGTAAGACGCATTGTAAAAAGAAACAGAGGTACAGAGTGACCCTGTTCACTTATAAAATCCCGAAAGAAAACTGTTAAGCCCGGGAGTCCAACTGAAACTGCCTAGCTTCAGCGAAATGTTCAAGTTGGTATCGTCTAATGCAAGTGGCATCAACATCGGTAGACTGGTTCAATGTACATCAACCAAGGCGGCAGTCTGATGCAATCCACAGAATCTCTCGAGGTGCGCCTGTGCCTGATGCAGTTCATTTCTTACGGTGTGCCGGACGTAACCGACGGCAAACCCTCACGCAACGCGTGGCAAGCCCCCTCACCCGCACGTCTGAGAAGAGCCAGCCACCAGCAGCGTTTCCTGATTGGAGCTATCGAACTACTGGCTGATGCAAAGGATCCCCAAGAGCTCTAAAAGAACCAAGCTGCGCGAAGAGAGAGAGAGCGAACGAAGAAATCCTGGTTCATCAACGCACCTGGGTGTGAACCCAACAAGCTGCCGACCCCAGTGCCGAATATGTAACGCCTTTGTTTACACTGTACATTAGTGTTGCCTTAACTTACCGCCGCCTTGTTTGCCCCGTCTATCAGCTCTGCGCAGATTCAGCCATGAGCTGAGACGCACGATACCCGCAACAGCGAATGGCAGCTGCGGGATCGGCCGGCGTCCGCTCCCTCGACGTGGTGACCGCCTGATGTTTTACCCTCAGTTCACCAGACTTCTCTAGCACAGGTTGTAGTAGTTTATAGAAAAGCTGTGTGAAGTATTGCTGTGAGCTTTGATTGTTTCAAGCCAAGAAGAAACGCTTTGTAACCTAACTTAACGCGTAGGGTGTAAGCACTGTAGTGCCGACAATGTCTTGCTTGTCTGGCTACTAGACTTCTAGCGGGTACGGCAAGTATGTTCTAAGCTACAGCAAACAGCAAGCAGCCAGTGTGGAAGATGGAGAACTTTAAAGTGAAGAAGCTCGGCGAACTTTTTGTGCACTCGGCCTTACTTAGGACCATGTGAAACGAAAGCAAGCCATCTTTAAGATTTTTTTATCATTTATTCATGAGATACCCACAGTGTCCGAATTTGTTTTGGTGAGATGGGGGGTTGCATCAATAAATGACGTAAATTTCAATAAATTACGTACATCTTTGTGATCAGCACCAACCTTCTCTAGATTGTTTTCGTACTGTCTGAGACTTTCATCGGAACACCATCCCATCGGCCCCTGGTAGAATTTCCCACTCGACAGAGGGGGCTTGTATACACGACACTTACCCTGTATTGCACGTGGCGTGTTTGGTCCCTTTTTTCACAACCGCGTGCTTTGTGAGCAGTCGGGTCCCTAAGCTGGCGCAAGTTTCCCAGCTCGTTCTTAGCCTTAAAAGCATCACTAATTTTTGCTGAAACGGCCAACTTTTTATTTAGGTTGTAACTGAAGTGAGATATTACCTGTAGGTCGGGCATGGTTGCGAAATTTACCCGGACAATCAGGATCACTGAGGTATTTTGCTGCTGGCCTGAAGACTTTTTAAGCTGAGATTCTGAAACCGGGAGGTGATCATAGTAGCCCGTTCATGCAAGGAAAGCCTTTGGCCGTCAGGGCTGGTCCCCTATAAATAATTTCGTCGGATGTATCACACACAACTGTGTCTAATTCTGAGACCCCTCAGACATTACTATACGAGCCTTGAACCAGTAACTAGCCACCTAAGCAACCAACGCCGACATCGATAGTGAGTAGCCGCTTAACAGCTCAGAACCATGAAACGAGCGGCGAACGGAAACAAATGAACAATGTCGTCGGAAGCGTGGCGCCGAACAAAGACCTATGTCATTTGTGGTTGAATCACCCGAAGAGAACCCCACAACTGGTGCCAAATGGAGACACAAAGGCTGGAAGGAAGTTAGGCTGTTCAAAGCCTCTTTGTCCTCTCGCTTCTTGTCTGTTTTTATTATCAATTTTTTTCGCTTCTTAAGAGAACAGTAGAGAGTTCGCTGTCAAACGAAAGACTCTTGAATGAAGACCAGAACTCGACGACGAACACTGAGATGATGATGTTGATGATGATATCCTGTCGAGAGCTAGTTCTCTCCTTGGAGTTCAGTAATATTACTAGGAAACCTTTTTTGCATTAGTTATCCTAAACAAGAACACATTTATGAGTGCAGAGGCATGTGCATTGGTTTCTGATGATTCTAATTGTGAAGTTTTGTGCTTCTTATCATATGTGTATTACACTTTTTTATTATAGGGTGTACTTTAGATACTCATTTAATTGTACTAATTTCTCCGACGTTTCTCCACTCGCACGCTTAACAAAAATTGTAGGTTAATTTGCGTGCTAGATGAAAACGTTAGGATAAAAAATTATAAATAGCGTAACAACCCGAAATCAGACTCCTAAAGGAACCTACATACTACAAAAATATTTAAAAGAAGCCCAAAGTGTATGATGAAGGAAAGCATTGTATGAATCACCCAGGTTGTAGTGATGAGAGTTATATATTCTCTGCAATAATCGTAATGTGGCATTTTCTACATTGAATCATGCACGTCGCAACATTAAATGTACGCAAAATATAGGTATGGGCAATTTTTCAGGACTATCTCATAATCGTCATCACGTGTGCTTCTTTTGAATATTCGGGCTGATCTTTTGAACAAGATAACAAAAAATTACGTAGTAAACACAACTTTCTCTTATAGAATTGTATTACGATGTTCACAGCCTGATTCGCGTTTACTTCAATAAATTTCATTCTGGTGCGAACGAAATTCGTGCGAGCGCATTACTCCCTCCAGAATATTTTCGTGTTGCTAAGGCTCGCGCCACCTACCAAGCAATGATATTGACCTGTAGCTCAGAGGTGTTGGTGGACTGCAGCACACATACTTCTTCGCATCCATTGGCGCCAAATCCGGCAAACACATTAAGCAACATTTCGTGTTCTTCACAACGGTGCCTTAGTGAAGCTGGCAGTCAAGAGATAATCTAACAACGCAAACTTGTCGTTGTGAATCATCAATGACAAAATCACAAGTGCGAGTTACATGAATCTGACCATCGGAAGACGACGATACCACAAGCAAGAGATGGTCCAGCATGTTCTTGTTCGAGGCTGCATAAATGGCTTTTGACGACAGAAGTAACTTGCGGTCTCGCAGCATCGCCATCTGTCTGCCTGTTTCCACAGAATCAGGTCAGATTTCATAATGTTAAAAGCGAAACATTTCTTAGCGAACTTCGATTACTTTGAGCGTATCTATCTATCTATCTATCTATCTATCTATCTATCTATCTATCTATCTATCTATCTATTTATCTATCTATCTATCTATCTATCTATCTAGCCGCCTATGACTTTTAGCTCTCCTGGCCATTTCAATAATGTTATCAGTACTAAACTTGGTATTGCATAACATGACTACATGAAGAACACATTTGATTAGTCATAACATGAAAATCATGACATGTATGTTATGAATGTCATGATTTACATTTCTTGGTCCTGTAGCTCTTGCGGTGGTTTCGTTCACATGGCATGTTTCGAAACATGTATGGTATAGCACGATTGCATGAAAAATAGAAACGACAGACCCTAACATGAAAATAATGACATGGGCGTCATGTAACAACATGATTACATGCCACGCTCATGATGCGCTCACGGCCGTTTTGCTAGCGTCACATATACCAAATGTGGTGTTGCGTTAAGTGAATAGATTACGAAGGTACGTGACTGGTGCAAACATGATAATCATGAGATGCGTGTCATGTAACACCTACATGCAACAACGCTACATGCAACGCTCATGATGCGCTGGCCACCGTTTCGCTAGCTTCACTTATACCAAATTTAGTACTACGAGACGTGATAGGATGACGAAGGTATGATACTGGTGCAAACTTGATGAACATGAGATGCGTGTCATGTAACAACATGACTACTGTCTACACTCATGGTGCGCTCGTGGCCATTTCGCTAGCTTCACATATGCCTGATTTTGTATTACGTGACGCCAATGGATGACGAAGGTATGTGACTGTTGCGAACTTCATAATCATGAGATGCGTGTCATGTGAGAACATAACTACATGCCACAGTCAAGGCGCTAATACACTTCGACATGACGCGGGGCGCGTGCTCGCCGGCGTTTATTTCTTCGAGTCACGCCGGCGTTGCTACGCCGGACGCCGGTCCTGCCATGTACTCGCAGCTGGGCATCGCACTGCCTTGCTTTGACGCATGCGCGTTTCAGCAAGTCCGGCGTTCCTCCGTCACGACAAGAGAAAGAGGCAGTGTTGTCTGGGTAACGCGGCGCGAAATGTAGCGTGTCGCATTTGGCGCCAGTGGCCGTCGGGCCACGTCGACGGACGCTGGTCGCACCTAGCGTCAGACTATAGAGTGCTCGCGTTTCGCTACCGTAGCGTTGCTGTGCTCAGCGTGGGCACGCGTCAACGCTACCTTAGAGTATATTGGGCTCCTCATGATGCGCTCGCGGCCGTTTTGCTAGCTCCACATGTACCATATTTTGTGTCACTTGACGTCTATGAATGAAAAAATATATGACTGGTGCAAACATGATAATCCTGACACGCGTGTCATGTAAGGACATTACAACATACCACGCTCACAGCATGCTCGTGGCCGTTTCACTAGCTCCAGATGTGCTAAATTTGGTATCACTTGACGTGAAGAGATGACGAAGGTAAACGTCACATCCAAACATGATAATCATGACACGGAAGTCATATACGGCATCATTCACCTCCACGTCGTAACGTTGTGCTGATTTTATTGTGATACAACAACATTTCTCACTCATGCCTCGCATATCATCAATTTCCACTGTACGTGAGATCTGCCAATTTTTTTTCATCACATCACTGTGTAATTCATCATAACGCGTTTCCATCTAAACGCACTTAGGACGATCGCTTTTTAAATGATGGCGATAGATGATGTCTTTGATGAAGTGCGCTTGAATAAAAAACACGTGATTCAGGAATCGCTTGCAAGAACTCGTGGTGCAACTGAAATGAATTATCTCTAAATGGTGATACGGTGCTAGAACGCCTTTGCTGCGTCGTTTGTCACACTCCACGGCTTGGCAAAAGGGATTTACGCACAAAATAAATGCCGGAACGTTTTAATAGCAAAATACTCCTGTTTTAAAGTGACAGGCACAAGTGTGCACTAAAAACAGTCATATATACAAGCAGTATCATTCAATATCCTGCACCACTGATATCTCATTTTTACAGTGCACCTATATCGGCTTGTATTTGTTTACCTTGCCTTCTTGGAGATGTAACCGACCAGAACACGACATTAGTACCTGCACGCAGCGGCTACACCACAACTCTTTTCGCCGGATAACTTCGCTTGAGCTCAAGCATTAGGACTGACCAAGGTGTAGTGGATGAAGATAATTGGAACGAATACGATGATTGTTTTATTGACCCTCTCTTTTGGACAATACCTCTATTCTATTTAATCAGGCAATTACGTCTATCGAAGCTTAAGATCGAGTTTCCGTTTACCTCACCTTATATCTTTTTATGAATACCTAACTTGTTTTATCGTAAAGATTATCGTAACACCATCTCCACCTCTTTATTCTTACTCTTTACTGATGCATTCACTAAGCACCTTTTGCATTTCCACTTCAGTACGGTAATCATACTTCGCTTCTAATCAGCTCGCCTTCCGAAAGAATATACTGTCTGGGGGTATTGATGAAAAGATAGGTCGACACTCCATTAGCCGCCCCCATGTGTTGGTGCTATGGCACTCAGCTGTTGACCTGGAAGATAGGAGCTCAATCCCCACCTCGGCGGTAGCATTTCGGTGGAGGCGAATTGCTGAAGGCCCATGTACTGCACCATGTTATTGCGCGCTGAAAAAACCCCAGTTGCTCGAAATATGTTGTAGCCTCGCACTATGGTGTTCCTCGTAATTATCATGTCGTCTTGGCAATAACACTACTGAGATTATCATTATCTATAATTTATTTAGATGCGCTCAGCCGTTTTTTCTCTCGATTCACCCTACTTATGCGTCATCACGTTTCACATCACCGTGTTTTTGCCTACAAGAAGAAGAATAAGGTGTATAATGAGAAGAATGAGGAGAGTTCGGCCTTGCAAGCAAGTTTCTGGCCTGCTACTCCACACGGTGGTAAGGGGAAAAGGGAAAGAAGCAGGAGAATATGATGAGGGGTGATTGTGGTATAGTACAATGAGCCACTGCACACAATGTCTCGTTCGGTCTAGTACACGCGCAAGAGTCTCTACATTGTCAGATTCTCTAAAGACGGGAATCTAAATCTGTCTTGCTTACGAATTCGAGCGGGTCCTTTAAACTGCGTTGAGCGTGATCCACACGTTCCCAAGCTCTCAAAAGTTTCTCTTCCGAAAAGGGTCGGCAGTATAGGTAATCTGTGAGGCACTTAAGAGATTGTCTTTGTTCAACTTCGTATAAAGGGCACACACACGTACAGGATGTGAATAATAGTTTCTGGCATGTTACACAATTTGCAGTTCGGATCCACCAGCTCAGACTGCGTAGTAGCAAGACACTGCACTTTACGTTATGTCATAGTTTTGTAGCTTTTCAACCACTTCTTCTTACAATTACAAGATATGTAGGGCCATTGCCAAAGCCCAGTTCAGCCTAGTATGCATTAGGGATCCGTATTGGCCCTCTTTTATTGATTGCTTATGTTAGTGGCTTAGGTAGAGCTTCAGGGTTTCTAAAAACACTTCTTTACCAGTCATGCACATTCTTTTGTTGAAAATTAACTACGCTGAGGACACGTACTCTAAAAAAGGGCCTTCTCTCTCGCTGCACACGCACATTGATTGATATATGGAGTTTAACGTCCCAAAACCACCATATGATTATGAGAGACGCCTGCACACGGACATCCATGTCCCGGGAAGACTGTGACTAGACACGATTCGGGCCTATAGTTACGTTCTTTACCATGCTTTCTGTAGCTTTCAATATTACCCTTATAAGGCTCTTTCGTTAAAAGGCCCCAACGTGTTCTGGCATTCAGCGTGTTTTTGGCACTCACATTGCGCGCACTGCCCCATTATCGCACTGCTTTTGAACAGGAGGCTTCGCTAAGTTGACAAACCAACAGCTTGCAGACGCTGCGAAGTCAACCGCTATTAGTAAGAGCAAATCATTAAACGCGAGAATAGGAACGTTGAACTGTGCATTCCTCTTAACTAAATCTCAAGTTTTCGAAAATATTTTACTTGCTACGCGCGTCTTATTAAATTTAAGCTGTTCAAGCTCCTGTCGAGCTTTTCACAATATTTTCTCCAGAACGTCATGTCTCCAATGAAGGAAAGATGATTACCTCAAGCTTTATATGATAACTCCAGTAAGGAACTTTCTGTGTTAAAGTGACAGCGCGATTCAAGAAAAAAATTGATCTGTTATGTTCACAAAATTACTGCTCTGTTAAAATGTTTTCCACTCTTTCATTGAAGCGCGTGAGGTATTTAAAAAAGAAATGACTCACGACTGCTCGTCAACATGCCATCTTTTTTAGTTTGCTTATTGAGCAAAGAATCGCCACAGCAAAGTATGCTATACTAGCGAAGACATCCAAATGTAAGAGACGGTGTTGAACGGGTGTATATAAACAGATGCAGTGTTCGCCTAAAATATGGAGTGCTGCACTGGCGTTAAACTTCAAGGAAAGCGGCTCTAGTGTAATGCATTTTGCAATGAAGCTCTGTCCGTTCAAATATATACACTCGCAGATTTTAGGGCTGTCTTAACATAAAATAGGTAGTCTTGACAGACACTGCAGGATGAAAGATGGAAAAGGAGTAGTATCAGTCGAGGATGCTTCCATATATAGTAACATATTGATGTATTGCGTATATAGCTATATATAACAAATTTCTTATATGAGTATATCAAAGATTAGGTATATCGGCCTATATAAGAGGCCCATATATGCCCACATATGAATTGGGCACATCAGGGTATATAAGGGGAATATAAGGGGTTATATAAGGGGAATTCATATAATGGCTGATTTACCCGATTTTTATATAAGGGGAATTCATATAATGGCTGATTTACCCGATTTCTTTTGTAGGAATATAAGGGGAATTTTAAATAGGTCCATATATAGAATTTTCATAGGGCCGCCAGCTTCGCCAATGAGAAAGCACTCAGTAACGCGTTTTCTTCTTTTTCTATCTCTTTTGTGAACACGATCATCGCTGAATGGAATAGAATTAGTCACCTATTGAGTAGCAGCTGTGGGTCACTGTCGAACACCACCACGGTGCTTTTAACCAGTTTTCGTTACTTTAACTACCTACTGGAGTACGGAACAATAGTATTAGTGCAGCGAAATCAACAAAACAGGCTGCATGAAGAGGATCTCTCGCAGTTCGCAGAGGTAGTCAGCCTTGATTCAGGAAGACGACAAGACATAAAGAAAATTATTTCTCATGGAAAAAGCTATATAACAGAAACAATGACAGGTTTTATGCAGCAGACACTCTCTGGAACATTCAGAGGATACTGCAGCATTGCATTACCAATTGTTTGGTTTCCCGGGTGTTTAGTAATTTGCAATGCGGCCTCACGGGTATCTAAGAGATGATGTTCTATTTGCCTCAGAATCCATAAAATATTGCAATTTTGTGAAGCATTCCACTGGTTGCCTTCTATATAGAACCGGGGTCCTTTTTAGTAGCTTCTTTTTATCGCCATATAATATTCTATTGCCTTGTTCCCACTTGAACAAATCCGACTGCCATCGCTGCCGCCAAGTGATGACACCACGTACAGATGTACACAAACCTTGGGAATGCGGGACGTGTTGCGGTATGTTTACAAACTGTTGATCGTTACTACAGCATTTTGTTCTGTTTATAATGTATTAGTGTGAAGAGTGAGATTCATATTACCTCAGCTATTCATCTGTAAGTTATGGAGCAAAAAAATAAATAAATAACGAAATTTACTTTGGAATTAGCTCGTAATATTGACGAAGAATCGTGAGTTTGAACATCTACTTTCTGTGGTTTCAAGTGGTGGAAATAAAATAAATAGCCGTAATGCAGCGCCTGGTCCATTACCACAAGAATGGTATTTACTTTCCTATCCACTTCACTCGGCAGTTAGAGAGTCGCGGCTGTGTGACTACTCGATCTTCAAAAAGCAAGGTAGACGAGAATAGTGTTGCACGGAACTAGACAAAACGGAGATCATCGTCATAACCCAGGCGCGTTACCTGCACTCACCGACGCACCGTGGCGTTAATCAGGACACGCCGCTCACTCCTCACTCACGAGAACGCACTCACTCCTCAGAACGCACTCTTCAGTTCGCACCTATCATCCCGGAGGAAGAGAGTGAGTAACGTACTTTAATTAGAAACTTTAAGCACTCGTGATGTAGGATGAAGGTGGCGGGAACATAATATATACGACGAGGAGCGAAGCATTGCTCCGACGGGGCACATTTATTTCCGAGCGGCTCGAGCGTTCAGCACCCTAACATTCATTTTCTTCGGCTCTCCCTCCTCGTACACATCCTTTCCTTTTTTTGTTGTGCACATTATACTTCTTTTCCCACGTTTCCTGAAATCGCACCGAACGCCAGCATTTTTCTCCTTGCATTTTATTCAGCGGCAGTGCAATGCCTCATTTTTATTCTTTTGTTTATGTTTATGTACGAACCCAACCTTTTCACTACTGTCATGCAACCTTCGCTTCTTATAACCCGAGGCACTTCAAAACTAAAAAAGGCGATTTTTTATCATTAATCGACATTTAATTACACAAAATTCCCCACATTGCCCGCACTTCCAATAAGAAACGTGGCCTCCAGTGTTTTAATTAGGCAACAGGAATACCCGACTACCACCAACGCTGGCAGCACCAACAATTGTTTTTATTTTTTTTTTCTGTGCTTTGATATCGAACCACCTCTTTTATTCTTATCCATTGGCAAATATTTTCAACCAGATTTGTCAATGTATTGCAACTAAGGCCTCCGTCCACTACCTTTTCCTTCTTACACTTCCGAGATCCACGTTATTCGGCTCTCTGCGTGGCATACCTCCTTCAGCATGACTTGAGGATGTCAACTGCGCATGTCGTCTTAGCAAAGCGTTGGAAACACTTGCCTTTTCGTGCAAGCGTTGCATAGTCAGCGCAGCGTGATAAACGCTACGGTTCTTAGAACTACTTATGTATGCCTTTTCTAATAAAAAATGCACATACATAATATTGACGTGTTTTTGCGCAATAATTGCTTTTAATTGACAATCGCACAACTATGACCGCCGAACCTTGAGCAATATTGGTGGGCGCTGCGGATGGGGTCGGCTATTTGGAGGAGGAAGAGGTAAAACTTTATTAGACCAAGGGGTTTGGGCACTTACGTCCCAGGGTCCCCGCACGACCCCACTGCGCTATGCGTTCATGAGTTCATGCAGTTCCATGACGTGGGCGGCCCGGTCAGTGGCGATTTTCTGCTTGGCCGGGTCCGTCGAGCGCAGCAAGGTCTCCCATTCCTCCCATGTGTTTGGAGTATCGTTTGGCCACTTTGGTGCCGGTTAAGGTACCGTTAAGGTGGACAAACAGACAAACGTACAGACAGACAGACCAAAACTTTCGCGTCGAAGGTCCCCAAGAAAGACTATCGCCTTTAAAAGTGCAGCCGCAATTCTCTGACCCAGCTCTGCGGGGTCGTCCGAGGGCTTGAGCGCATTGCATGCAACTGGCTATAATCTTTTTGCCACTAAACCGACGCTGCAGTACTATCAGCGCCAAATGAAACCCGAAAAGCGGCAAGCCTTCACGATGCTATAGTGCGCGCCATCCACTTATCACTGTGCACTTATATATGGGGAAAGCTGCCGGACAGGATGCGCTCGCCTGTCAATCGGGATAACTGAACGACGCGCACTACACTATCGCAATGGCTTGCCACTGTTCGGGTTTCATTTGCCGCTGATTGTATACACTCAAGGACTCTACAAGGCGCAAATCCTGTTCTTTTACAAAGCTACTTCAGCGGATATACCAGGAAAATAAACGTAGTATTTGTATAGTTATTCGTGATGATCTACTATATTGGTTGTTCAGTCCGATTATGGCCAGAAATGTGGTCGTAATAAGCACGTAAAAATTATTTATTTTCAAAAGAGGTTATTTATTTTCAAGAGAGGTTGCACCTGCAACCTTCGAATTCGAAGGTCACAGGTTTGGTTCCTGCCCCCAGCAATTTATCTTTTCAACCTCTCTTCTTTCTTCATGTTTACATTAAATTTCAGTCTAAAACCTTCCCCTTCACTTTCTTTGGCAATATTGTCTGTTGGATCTCATTATATTGCGTCAAAACACAAAAAACGAGCCCTTAAATACACACTTCTTTCCCTTATTCATTAACGAGGGTCTCGTAGTGGCACACTTAGTGCCTTTAGGGACTATACGAATGACGATTGGTCAGCTGCCAGCTCTTAATAAGTTCACATGCTACGTGACGCCACACAGGTTCAAAAAGTGTGTGCCACACTTGCCGCCATGGCTACTGGTGGCGCTGACTGACACTCCCACATTTAAATTCACATTTATACCTAATAAAGTGGCTGGGAGGAGAGCCGCCGTGGTAGCTCAATGGTAGAGCATCGAACGCGTTATTTGTTATTTGAAGGTCGCAGGTTCATTTCCTGCTCAAGGCAAGTTATGTTTTCACCCACTTTTCTTTCTTCATGTTTACATTACGTTTCGGTTTAATAACTTCCTTTATATATATATATATATATATATATTGCTACGTAGCTATCGCATGAAGGTTGAATCATTTTGTGGACAGAAGACGACGAAAAGGACTGGTTTGCTCGCTCTGTGTGCTGCGCTCCGACTTTATCGGTCTAAATACACTGGAAAATAGTCACGTCCTGTCTCATTTTACGTAACATTTTTGTGGTGAACGTGCTGGTTCTTTCCTGTACCCATCACGAAGCTCCGCAACGGCCGCATCATCATGGGTCCTACCATGTCACAACTTCAAGGAACATCGTCTTCACTACCCGCCTCTTCTGTGACTCTTACCTGCGTTGTCCTACCTCCTGCTCGTGATCCTTGCGTATTTTCTGGACAGGGTGGCCTTGACATTGACAAGGGGCTAAACGTGTATGAGCGGATGAGCGCCAGCTTCAGGTGCGACCCAACACTCATGCTTGCCAACGTCGAAAACGACCTGCCGCACCCCCTGCTGGACTCCTTCACCCGATCTCCATCTCCAGCGAACCTTTCTTCCGTGTTGGTGTAGACCTCCTCGGACCGTTCCCTGAATCAAACTATGGGAACAAGTGGGTCGCCGTTCCTATAGACCTTGCGATCAGGTTTCCCATCACTAGAGCGTTCCCCACCAGCACTGCTACTGACGTTGCCGACTTTTTGCTCCACGATGTAATTCTACACCGTGCCGCTCCTCAGCAATTGCTCACCGATCGTCGACGCGCATTTTTGTCACGCATACTTGACGACCTTTTCCGCTCTTCCTTAACGCAAGACAAACTGACCACTTCCTACCATCCTCAAACATATGACCTTACCGAACGCCTAAATCGCACCCTCAGGACATGCTCTCGATGTATGTCTCATCTGACCACCATGACTGGGATCTAGCGTGACGTTCACCTATAATTCATCTGGTAATGATACAGCAGGTTATTCACCTTTTTATATGCTCCATAGCCGTAATCCGACCTTACCACTGGACACCCTACTACCGATTACTACACCTCCGCCGAGCGAATACGCACGTGATGCAATCGCTCGTGCCGACCACGCACGTCAGATTGCCCGCTCTGGGCTGTTGGCTTCACAAGCAACCCTGAAGGCTTCCTACGACAGCAAGCACGTCGACTTTGACTTCTAACCTGGTTCTCTACTTCTTCTGTGGTGCCCAGTTCGTCGTGTTGGATTGTCAGAGAAGTTGCTATCTCAGTACAAGGGACCTTGCCGTATCTGACGACGGGTCACCAACGTTACCTATGAGGTCATTCCAGTCTCTGCATGGGACTAACCTGCCTGCAACGCCCCCCATTTCCCAGTGACGTAGTCCCGGTCAATGGGTTGAAACCATACCGCCCTCCTTCTGAAGAACACGTTTAAAGTGCACCAAGCTTTTACAACCGGGGGGTAACGCTACATAGCTATCACAGGAATGGTGAACCATTCTGTGGACAGAAGACGACGAAGAGGACTGGTTTGCTCGCTCTGCGTGCTGCGCTCCGAAATTATCGGTGTAAATACACTGGCAAATAGTCACGTCCCGTCTCATTTTACGTAACCACACACACACACACACACACACACACACACACACACACACACACACATATATATATATATATATATATATATATATATATATATATATATATATATATATATATATATATATATATGATTGCTAACTTAATAAGAAAAAGGATTGGTCCAATGAGGGCAAGAGTAGGTCAGATTTATCTCATAAGAAATATGCTTGCGCAGTTGCAAAAATATAAAGCACAAAGTCTACCTGAACGTAAAAATGTTAAAGTGGAATTGATTGTTTTTCAAAGTGTGAATGGCATTTCACTAGAACAGAAGAGTTGCATTATTCACAACGTCTCTGTATTTACAAAAGAAAGCCACGAGAAGAAAAAAATGTCAGAGATATTTGCGTAAAGGAGCTTTTTGTTTTGTTTTTGTGCAAATGTTTTAAATCCGCAGGCTATATATGCTCTATACGTGACTGTGAAGCTTATTAGTTTCTCGCGTTGCATTGTGCGCAATTTATTACATTGTAGCTCAATAATTCAGCTGAAAGAGAAAATGTAATGGTGACCTGAATTATGTACCTAATAATAACTCCGATCACAAGTGTCTCGGGATACTTCGTAAACATGGGACTGCAGAGGAAGGCGCTACATGTGCGCAAAACTAATCCGCGTTCCACTCTCCTTCGAGTGTTTAGTTTCATGATTAAACAACCGCAAAAATACACACACTCAGAGAGGACACAGACAAGCACTTACTAGTAACTGAAAATTTTACTTCGAAGCGAACACTAATAAATACATCACACGCATGTACGTTATTCCCGACTTCCCCTGTCATCATCAACAACGTGGGACAGGGGAAGTCGGGAATGACGTACATGCGTGTGATGTATTTATTAGTGTTCACTTCGAAATAAAATTTTCAGTTGCTAGTAAGCACTGGTCTGTGTCCTCTCTGAGTGTGTGTATTTTTGCGCTTGTTTTATCATGAACCTGGCAGTCATCCAACTGGCAGTCATCCTAAATGTTTAGTTTCTTCTCGCGAAGTCGGCCGTCTTAACATATGTTCGTGCATTTGTTCAAATTTTTTCATTTATCAATTTTCGTTCCACTTCATTTATCCCTACCCCTCTTACGACCTTAATTTAACACACTTGATGGTCAAACGAAAGCGGGGGCGTGCGGGGGGGGGGGGGGTGAAACTTCTTTGAAAAGTCACGTTATGTGCGCCATGTGACAATCTCTACTCTTTTCCGAAGCACACAAAGAAAGCGACAAAGACATCAATCCGCTGAGCCCGCCACTACACCCATGGTTATGCTGAATCTGTGATTAACTATGAATCTTTTATCAATTTGTAATAACACGAATCAAATTTTTAAGGCCTGAGCCTCACGCGTTTTGTATTTGTCGGACCAAACACACTGCGTGTGACCTCTGCAACCGGGGTGGTTGCTGTAGCCGCTCCTAGAGCTTCGACGGGACCGTTTTCTTATTTCTCATTGCGTCAAATTTAATAATGGATTGAAAAAAAGTAACAGAGAAATTAATGCTTAAACAAGTGTATAGGAAGAATGGTGTACGGCACCGCTTTAGAATGGTTTATTGCGACAGCGTGGAGCCCTTCGCAGACACGCAGAAAATTATTCTTACAGGAATTATTTGACTTACTAGAAATGATTCGATCTAGAGTTTTAACGTAAAAGAATAAAGATAGCCGGGTAACTTTGATCGTTATCGTTCTTATGGTGGCTTCTAGAGCAAAATGGAATATTGATCCTTCGTTCCACCCTTTCGCTCTGATAATTCAATTCCTGCAGTCTTCTATGCTACCGCATTAAAGTATAACACCAAGGATTTCAGGACCGTATCGCAGCGTCAGATCATGTATGCGGGTAGGTAATAGTAAAACAAATTCGCTTGTGCAACATTTAGGTACATGTTAAAAACACCAAATGACGAAAAGTTCCGGAGCTCTGCACGTCAGCGTCCCTCCTAACAATGCCGTGGTTTTGCTACATTGCATCCTAGTTATTATTGTTTGTGAAATCTCATGGTTTAAGATGCGGCGATGTGCTAAGGCGTCCAACAAGAAATTTCGACGTTGAATTCAGAGATTGCCGGATACGCACCAAATGAATGAATCGTACATTCTGCGGAATAGCAAGTTCCCGATGTGTGTAAGTCTTCATTATCGTTTTTTAAAACCTTTTCATAAGAATATTCAGAGAAGAACAGGAAAATTTGAAGAATTACGTGACCCTATTTTTCGCGAACGGCTCGAGATTCTGACACTGAATATTGAGAGATTTGCTTCTTAGCACAATATTATAACCTAAAACCAAGTCATTATTTCTCTGCTTTCGATGAGTCACTTTTTAAGTCAGTCTGAAAAGCAGCTTTAGGTATTCAGGTACAAAAGAACGGTAACAAAGAAGCATACTTTTACAGTACGGCCATTTTTTGTTTGATATGTTGCTGCCTACTGACAACGAACATGCTTTTTGTTTCGCAGTGGCCACGTTTCACCGTCTAAAACTTTTACACTTAACAACCAGGAAACGCCGGGCATAGGTGTAAGAAAACCTTTTCGGATGTTTCCAAGAACTTTAGTCAGATTGCACGCAATGCATGTGCTTCAGTGCATTCTGAAATTCGCGCGAACACCTGCGATAACACCTAAATGCACGATGACGCTTGTACAGTAGATAATGTGTTTTGTTTAACATCGAATTATATTGAACATTGTGCTCCCCGAGTATCATTGAGCGACGAGTACTTGGTTCAGCTGGTTACGCGTAAGTTAAAAAAAAGCCTTCTCTTTTTGGCAGTTTGCTTCTGCTTGCATTAGCGCTACAACTACGTTACATCTCGGGGAAGTCCTTCTAGTAAATAATAATAATAATAATAATAATAATAATAATAATAATAATAATAATAATAATAATAATATTAATAATAATAATAAGTACCGGCCAGTCTTCGACGTCAAGTTCGTCGGTGCCGCTGCACATCGGAGGGTCATCATGCTCCCCTGCGACCGTGGCCCTTCCGGGTATTGCAGGCCGAGGACGTCGCTCCTTCCCAAGCACCACCTATGATCACGTGGGCTAGGACGCTTCGTCAACATGACCCTCCGATGTTCAGCGGCACCAACAAACCCGACGTCGAAGACTGGCTGTTAAAGTTTGAGCGTTTTAGTGGTCCCAAGAAATGGGATGACCCTACTAAGTTGACGCGCGTCAGCTTCTATCTGACCGATGTTGCGAAGCTATGGTACTACAACCATGAAGCCGAGTTCACCACCCGGATAGCATTCAAGCAAATCATCGCTTCGTTCTTCGGTCGGCCTGGATTGCGCAAGCTTCGCGCCGAACGTCACCTCCGTGCCAGAGCCCAAAGGAACGGTGAGACATTTACGAGGTATATTGAGGACGTCATCCATTTGTGTAGGCGCGTGAATGCATCTATGGCGGAGTCTGACAAAATAAGGCACATGCATACTGAAAGGCATAGATGACGATGCATTTCATATGCTGGTAGCCAAGTGCCCTCAGACAGTAGCGCAAGTCATTGATCTGTGCCAAAGCTTTGACGAGCTGCGCAAAGAGCACCTTTCCAGCCGTCGCGCCGATATTCCCACAGTGGAACTCTCATCTTTGGAAGCTAAGCGCACTGGCGCTGAATATTCCATCTCACTGCCACAGAGCTTGCGCCGATGTGCACCGGTACAATTGTTAGGATTTGACATCCTTAAACTATGATATGAATATTAAGGACGTCGTAATGAAGGTCTTTAAAAATGCCTATCACCTGGGATTCGTTGACAAGCTTCTAAATATAAGAACACAAGTGAACTGGAGAATATAAGTGCACAGTGTCTGCGCGATGATCACTAATACTAATAGTGTTTGCTTCGCTACACGAATAAAAGAGGATGTAGATTGGCTACGAAAAGAGAAGCGTTCGCCCGAAGCTATAGTCATTCCACGGGCTCGAGACTTGCGACGTTTCTGTGTCTGACGGAAAACTCGTAACCGGAAGCACGCATACGCTTATTGATCAGGCGACGGCAGCCCAGTCTTCGATCGACATGTCCCCAAGAGCCTACGGGAAGCTGCATGCTCTTTCTGTGGAATGCCTTCAGGCAAGTCCCTGACAAGGAGGCAAAACTATAGAAGCCGAAACAAAAGCGTTCACCTCAGATGGAGAGAACAATAGGACAATGACACTTGCTGGCTTCTGTAAAAAGGACATGAAATGTCTCTGTCACAAGCGGAGTCGAACCACTCAAACCAAACAGGTCGTCATTCGAAAGTTAGCGTAACAAAGGCGAGACAATGTGAGGTGGGCCTTTACGTTAATGACGGTAAGTCCCAAAAATGGAATAGCTTTCGAGTGCCTCTCTTCCGCTGTCTCTACAGGAGTGCTGGGTGCACCTTGAAGCAAGAGCCCGTAGACCAACATCTTTCCTTCTGATGAGGGAGTTTTAATGGGAGGCACCATCGAATTGCGTACGCAATTCTTTAAAAGACAATGGTCCTCTTTGGGATACTTGAACTCAAAAAAATTGGCAGCATATCTACGGAGTGAATGATGGAGAGTGGGGCGAAGCATTCGTCCGTCCATTCGTTCTTGCTTCCATCCGCCCATGCGTCCATCCGCCCGTCCGTGCGGGCGTCTGTTTGTGCGTCCGCCCTGCGTTCGTCCATGCAGCCGCCCCTGCGTCCGTTCATGCGTCCATCCATGCATCTGTCTGTGTATCCGTTCGTCCATCTATTCAACACTCCAAGTACCACCATCTCGCATCTTTTCATCATATATTCCCCATATAGAAGCACCGCCATCCAGCGGACATTCCAAGGACTAAACGAGAGGTGGCACACGCAAACTTTCTTACGGCTTGCGCTTCCGGTCTACTTCCCACCTTTAACCACCTCGAGTTAATGGTATATACTAGTTCACTGTATTTATGGCACTGCGGCCGAACGCTCGCTAAACCTTTCGAAAACCAAGGAGGTTACACCCAGCGAGTATAACGTAGCGTGCGCGTTAACTAAAAGCCGAATTCTCCCGTCTCTCATTCCCCCTTAGCGGCCATTGGCATGTACATTGAGCACTACCTTTCTTGTTCAACAATGCACAGAAGAAATCGCTCACTGCCACCACCTTGGAGTTCAAAATGTTATACTCGTTACATACTACAATGGCTACGAGGGATGAACGGGCGCCGCTATGAGGAGCTTCGCCCCTAAATTTTCTGCCTACCTGGCTTCGTGTCTGCCTTCTTGAGCAATATTCAGCCTATAGCTCTGCACGGGCATGGGTCCGGGCTGGGTAAGGAATTGTTTGATCGGGCGCGGGTCGGGCCCGGGCCTGTGAGCTTCGGGCTCAACTCGTGTTCGGGCCAGAGTCAGGCCCGTATTACGCCCGGGTCTCTTACGTATCATTCTATTGGCGGGTGTACGCGGCTTTGCTTTGTTATTTTATGGGCTTTAGCGTCCCAAAGAGATTCAGATAGGCTATTTAAGACGCCATATAGTTAAAATCTCCGAAGAATTTAAAAAAGCCTGGAGTGCATTAGCGTGCTCTAATATTGCACTGAACAGGACGTCTAGCAGTTTCCCCCACCAGTATGCTACATATATTTTCACGAAACTACTAATATAAGTTTCCGTCATTACGAATAGTGGAAGGGGCTTTTTGTACCGCGTAAGGAAAGGTTTGCCAGAAGGTACTCCTGTATAGGAGCAACGGTGCACTGCCTAGATGAATGCATATATTATGTGCGCGTTTGTATCTAGAGAAACATTTTGAGTATGCAGTTATGTCCGCCAGGCCTGGTTCCGCCTTCGTGACTCCAAACACTCTTAAAGGCGACTTTTGAGTCATTATTTTCTCAAGAGCTATCTTTCACCTAGTTTATGTGCAAGATGTGAAGCATAGCACACGCGCACCAATCGATGCAAATGTTGCCGATTTTTCATACCACGTAAACATTTGTAGAGGCCAAAATTTAGCATTTGTTTATTAGCAAACTATATTTAGCATTTAACTTGAGCACCCATCGTATAGAGTATATTTCGCTTATTTCTACGGCTACCTTCGCCTTTGTCATATCGTCAGTAATTCATATTTCATCAGCGGCTGGCCAAGCCACTCTCCCGCTTCCGCTCCCTGCGGGAGACTGCACTCAGGACACTCAACACGCCCTCTTCCATGGGGAGTACTACCGAAGCCACGTGCTGCCTATTACCTTCAGCGTACAACATACCGTTCTTTTGAAGACGTTAGTTCGATTTCGCTTTGAGACAAAACACTTCAAATGATGTAGGGCAGTCACACAAAGACGACAGGATAGGCACCTTTAAGGAACAGTGAGATTGATAGCTCATTCGCTAACGGTTATTGGTAGCTTCGAAAATCTATGGCGCTGGTATCACCTGCTCAGAAAAGAAAGGTGAAGCAAAAACTTGTTTTGAGCATGAAAATGAAGTGCACGTGTGGGACAGTTGCCTGCCGATTCAGTAGTTGACAAGAAACCTTCAAGTTTGGTAACGCCCACCAGCCTTGTGTATTCCTCCCAATAGCAGCTAGAGAGCGTGTTTTTTTAAATTGTGCTCTAAATGAAGAATGTCGCTGTAAGCGCAGGCTACTGCCTCTACGCTCCCGGCCATCAACCATTATCGGCTATTTTATCCTCGACTTATGAGATCGGCCTAAACATTCCCGGCAAAACCCGAATGTCCTGCATGGGCCCCATAATATTTGGTGTTTTGCGTTGTTCATACGGCCGGTTTTTATAATTCCGGCGGCTTTCCGGCCTACCCTACCATTTTTGTATTCCCGGCAGGCGTCCTGAGAGTCCGTGATTATTACAAGCGATTGCCCTGATCTGTTGCCTTCGGCGACCGCTAGAGCGACGGTGGCCTCCTCAGCATCTAACAGGGTGCAATTCTTCAGTGATGTGCTCACCTTCTCTTTTAATTGAGCGTCGATCATCGTCACCACAGCGTGTTTCCCGTTCATGTATGTAGCAGCATCCACATAGACCACGTTTTTTTCTGTTCTGATAGGTCTTGGTAATGCTCGGCGCCCTGGCCCTGTGCCTACCCTGGTGATCCGTAGGGTGCATGCGCTTAGGAATAGAATTGATCTTGAATGTAGATCTGATCTCATCCGGTCAGTCTACCATGCAGCCGAGTTTTTGTATACTAACTTGGTAGCCTAATCTCTGGAGGAGGGCTTGTCCTGTCGTAGTGCGCTGTAGTTCTGAGAGGCAAGCTGCGCCTCCCTGTGTTCATCGTTGGTATTTGTTATGCCGAGGTCTGTTAATCTTCTGGTTACCGTGCATGTTGGCAGACCTAAGGCAACTTGTAAGTCTTCATTAGGGTTGTTTCCACTTGCTCCTTTTCTTTTTGGTTTAAATGCTGGTAAGGGAGGCTGTAGGCGGTTCTACTCACCAGAAGTGCTCTTACAAACTTGAGGGTGTCATCTTCCTTGAAACCGTTTGTTCTGTTGGTTATGCGCGTGATTATTCTCGTTATCTGCGCCACCGACCCAGACAGCAGTCTGATTGTGTGGTCCACCCTCTGGTTAGATTGAATCCACACTCCCAGAAGCCTTAATGTATCTACTTCCAGTATGTGGACCCCAGCCAGTGTGACTGTTAGGTCTACCTTCTCGTTTTGTCTGGGCCTGCACGCACCCTAAATATTTCCGACTTTTCGGGTGAACATGACAGTCCTCTTGCTTTTGCGTACTCTTTCACACAATTAGCAGCCACCTGTAGTATTTCTTCTTTGAGTCCCAGCGAGCCCTCCATCGGCCATATGGTGATGTCATCGGCGTACATTGCATACCGGATGCCATCTGTAGCATCCAGTTTCTCTGCCAGCTCGACCATTGCAATATTGAACAGAAGATGTGAGATCACGGATCCTTGCAGCGTGCCCTTGTTGGGCAGCCTGAACGTGTCTGATCGCAGGTCGCCCATCTCTATTGTCGCAGTCCTATCAATGAGGAAGGCCTTCACGTAGCCATGGATTTTTTTCCCGCAATTCAAGTTGGTTATTGCCGATAGTAGGGCGTTATGGCTGACGTTTTGAAAGGCACATTTGAGGTCAAGAGCCAGTAATACGTGTTCTTCATACTGAGGGACGTCGCTAAGAACTTCCTCGTTGATGAGAGGTAACACATCTTGCGTTGATAGCTTTGGACGGAACGCAAGCATCGTGTGAGGCATGAGGTCATTATCTTCCAGGTTGTTTTGCAGCCTGACCGTGATTATTCGTTCATATAGAACACTACAATCCCGCCTGGAAAAAACGAGTTAATAGAGAAAGTCCTTGGGTTTCGCGCAAAACCATTCACCTAAAAAGGCAAATTAAAAAAAAGGCAAGAATAAAAACGCATGTGGTCTGCAAGAACTTGCGCGCACACTACAAAATAAGATTCAAGCTGCCAAGGAACGTTTTTTACCGTCACTATGCCTTCTTACATGGCAGAAAAACCGCAAAGCTTTTGGCGCTATCTCACGAAGGAGTGACATCCGAGATTACTGTTGCAAACAAATATATTATACAACCTGACGTCATAGCAAATAAGTTTATTGCGTTTTTCAATCGGTATTCACCAGAAATGTCTTTAACGGCTCCCTGTCCCATTATCAATGCGACAATCCGATGCCCGAAATAGACATCACTCAACAAGGAATCTATCGCCAAGATGTAAAACCAAAACTAGATGTAAAAAACCTTGTGGTTCTGACCTTATAACGAGTGCCTTTTTGCAGAAAAACGTGAATTGGATTTCAAGTTATCTTTACGTAATTTACAAGCAACCATTGGAAACTTCAGTAATACCAGACGACTGGCGACTTGCGAAAGTAGTACCTGTGCATAAATCTGGCTCTAAATACTAAGTTAATAATTACAGAACAGTTTCATTAACATGTGCGTGCTGTAAATTGTTTGACCATATCATTTTTACGGACATGATATTACACTAAGTGAATAACAACTTACTATACAACCGAACGCATGATTTCCTTTCAGGACTGTCAACTATCACTCAACTATCTGAGATAAGCCATGATATAGCTGAAGCGATAAATGATAAAAGCCAAATTGATGCAACTTTTTTAGATTTTAAGAGCATTTGATGTTGTCCCCCATCGAGACCTAGTTACTAAGTTAAATGCCATAGGTATACACGAAAAGGCAGTTTTATGGATAGAGAGCTATCTGGAAAACAGGATGCAGTGCACAGCAACAAATAATTGTGTGTCTGGTTACCTTGACGTTTATTCTGGTGTGCCACATGGTTCAGTGCTTGCGCCACTACTATTTCTGATCTACATAGATAATATTCAATCATTCATTTATCCACCTGTTCAGGTGTGATTATTTGCTGATTATTGCGTAGTCTACAGAACAATAAATAGCAGAGACGACCAAATAGAACTAAACAGTTCCTTAGCGTCTATACAAAATTGGTGCAACAAATGGGGATTGAAACTAAATGCAACTAATATAACTATCATTTGTTTTACGTATAAAAGAAAACCTCTTCAGTATCAGTACACCATCAGTAACATCCCACTTAAGTGTGACGAAGTCAAATATCTCGGTGTACCTTTACGACAAAATTAAATAAATAACGTATATCAAAAGGCTCTAAGCAATCTGCACTTCTTAAGAAGAATATTAAAAAACGCACCTCTCAGCGTTAATATAAATGCGTATAGAACCCTCATTAGGTCAGCTTTAGAGTATGAGGACATAGTATGGGCTCCACACCAAAAAATATCTAACCGATGAATTAGAACACATACAAAACCTAGTATTGTGGTTTATATATTCAAAGTATTCACTACGAACATTCATAAGGAACTTGAGGGTCAGGGCTGATGTCTAACCACTTGTACAACGCAGACTGCTTTCCAGGCTAAAATTTTTATACCTCCTTTATCAGGGATCTTATCGAGTACGCCAAGCGGCATACATTCGTACGTCTTTGAGGGATTCAAATCGGATGAATTATAATAAAAGAATACGCCAACAACCCTGTCATAATAACACTTTTAAATATTCTTTATTTCCACACACCATTTCTCATTAGAATGCACTGCCTGCTGATGTTGTAAACGGCTCATCTGTCGATGATTTATTAGCAGCGTTCCGAATTGAGATTTAAAGTGGTAAAATAATTGGTATCCTTGGTATTTCATGAGCTGCCCCTTCAACATGCACAGCTATTATAATACTGTTTACTGTTTATATGTACCTTGTTTACTGCATAATGTTCATATACCTCGTCATTTGTATATGCTCACACTTATTGCTCTGTATAGATGGTATTGCTCTGTATAGCAGTTTTTCTTTAACCAACTCCTGCATGGGCCCGAGAAGGGCCTGCAATATTGTGAATAAAAGAAATATCAGGACAGCTCACTCGTCGGCCATAGTTGAGTAGGAACACTCGGAAGTCGTTAAACGCCTTTTCTATGCACACGGCTTCCGCTTTTGTGCACCGGCGTAGACTAGTAACGCTCACGATGAAAACACAAAAAAAAAATTCATGTCCGCGCACCTCCGTCGTTTCGTTCAGAAGACGTCGAAAGGGGAAAGTCTTCTTTCTGACTCGGGGAGGTGACATATAGCGCCATCTCGCAGTAATCTGAAGAAACGAAAGTATTTTAGCATGGCCGTCGACATGGTAAGAGTGCAGCGTGTTTTCTCTCCGGACATTCCAATCGCTGCGCTCTTCAGCAAAACCAACGAGTATCAACTCGCACAGCCGGCTACTGCAATAACGCGCATTCACTGCAGATTCAAGCACCGGTGCAGACCACGGCAGAAAGCAATGCGCACGGGATTCCAGGATGTGCATGCTTTCTTTTTTTATGCGTATGCGCAAACATTTAGCCTATGAGAAGGCCAGTACATTTCTTTTTTTTCTGTTACTGCATTTATTTTCGTTCAATTTACGACGAAAATCAAGGCAACTTTTGAATTTTCCTAATCTATAGATCATTGTTAGGAGATGTTGTTTCGTCAGTGGCCGCGTTTTCTTTTTTTCTTTGCGGTTCATTTTCTTATGGTGCAATGCACCTTGATTTGAAAAGTATAGATGCATTCTAGCATTCCTTTTTCTTGAGACTTTTAAGGATGAAAACTTGGCTGGCGATTTCCGTTGCATTATATTGTCCTATTCAGACACATTGTTTTACTGCTTTATCGCGTGCGGAGGTTCGTGAGGTGGTCAGCCAAAGCACAATTACGTTCTCGATAACAGAGTGCACTGGTCGTGTCACTGAAGTAGGACGATTAGTAATTTTGCTGGAATATTGCAGAAGGTTACGCTAAGCTGACCTACATCTACTCCCCACGTTTTTCACTGTGAAGTGCCTGAGTCATCACCGTCTACTTTCCCGTCACCTGTATAGTGACTATGTTTGGGTATAATGCGATCTAACATTCAATAACTCGAAGAAAAGTATAGAGGATGTTAATAACGCTAACTGTAATGTAAATGTGAACAAAAACAGTGGACTAAGAGTTAACTTGCCACCGGCAGGATCTGAACCTGTGACCTTTGAATAACACGCCCGACGCTACCACTGCGCTACGGTGGGGGTCATCCCTGTCCAAATAAGTGCGTGTCTTACGCGGGAGCGACAGTCAGCGCCACCTGTTGTCTATACGGCAAGTGTGAGAGCAAACTGTTTTAACGTTTGGCAACGCGTAATACGCGTTCTTATTACGAGATGGGAGCAGATATTTGCCGAGTGAGTGTAATTACCAATGATGAGTTTACGCGCAAGACAAAGCGGACAAACCAGTCTACCTTCATAAGGTGACAGCGCTTTCTTTTTTAAGCTGCACAATATAGGAAGACTGTTAGCCTGAAATAAACCGATGTGATCGAAAAACCGGGAACACCGCACTATTCGACATGCCTTAATACACCTTACAGTTTTCACACGTAATAATCATACAAGTAAATTAGGGCAGAGAATTATTTTATTAGAAAAAAAACAACGTTGTTTTAATACTTGATACTTTCACTACAACACCTCTGGCCGATGAACACTTCTTTCAGACAAATTCATTGTGCTGTAAGTAAACTAAAATCCTCACGACGCATCGGTTTTTTTTTTTCAGTGCATGCAAAAACAACGCTTCCGTTCAGATCCACTGGCAGTTAGCTTTTTGCACACCCAATGATAATTTGCATGACTTCATCAAATTTTACGTTTGGCTGGTTCTGAATCTAAGGTAGCACAATGTCTCCCGCTTTATCAACTCCAAAGCTATTCCGAGCTCCAGCTTTCTCTTTCATTCAAACGTCATCCGCAGCCCGCTTAAGTGAAGAGTGTCTATGCCTCTTGACTCTCCACCAACATTTGCGAACATGTGAACCGCACCAGGATCGCTCAAAAATGCCAGTATCGCAATTTGTATCATGAACACGGCCTCATGCTTTACGGCCAGAAGGGACACATTGATCTTCGTTGCCGTTATCCTGACGTCGCCTCCTTCTTGTTTCAAAATAAAATGAGCCTCGACTTTTCGCAAAGCGCTTCGTTTCCGGTGTATGAACACATCCGCACTCCCTCTAACCCATCTAAGCGCACATTCGATGTCTGTTTATTTATGGCTTCTCTCTCTGTCCCTCACCATATTTTTTTCACCCTATCTTCCGTCGCTCTCCACGCATGCTTGCTTGCGGTGTTGTAGTGCTGCGGAGATGATTCGTTGTTGCGGGAGATCTAGGCAGTCGCTCGGACGCCCGAGCCAGTCGAGCGTCAAGCGATGTCCGACTGTTCTCAACGTTGAGCTCGCTGACGCGATGCGCGGGACGCGCCACTGCAGCTCCCCGGCACTTTGCGCTCCGTCAAGCATCGTCGCAGTGAACGCGGAGGGGACGAGGGGCGGACAACTCTCCCCGACCTCTGAATTCTGTTATTTTCCTTGATTTTATGTACGCACATATTTTGTCTGTGTATGGGGTGATACGGAGAAAGTTGTTTTTGTTCTTGGTTTGCTCGGCTTCCCGGCATTTTTGTTTCGTCCTTTTATAGCTGCAGTTTTGTACGCAGGAAGGCCAGAGGCAATGAACTAAAGTACTGGATGAAGCCAGGAGTTGAGTAAACTCGTAAACGAATGCTACTCATTTTCAAACGTAAGCAGAGAGAAACTGAAATGACGTAATACAAAGAGCCTAATAATAATAATTGTTCAAGTTTAACGTCCCAAAGCCCCCATATGATTATGAGAGACGCCGTAGTGAAGGGCTCCGGAAACTTCCACCACCTGGGGTTCTTTAACGTGCGCCTAAATCCAAGCACATGGCCCTCAAGTATGTTTGCCTCCATCAAAAATGCGGCCACAGCGACCGGGATTTGATCCCGCGACCTGCGGGTCAGCAGCAGAGTGCCTTAGCCACTAGACCATCGCGGCAAGTTAATACAGGGAGAATCAACATATACATATAAAGGGGCCTTTTCTTGACCTCCTCGAATATACGAGGCATCATTACTCGCCATTTGCAGGCGGAAACGTTCCCTCAAAAAAATAAGTAAAAGTGATACCAGCCAGTCCTCGTTAGAGTAGCAAAACACAAAGCTTCGGGTGATTGACATTTACGAAATGCCAGTAACGTTACCCAATGAAAGGTAAGAAGTTGAGATAAGAAAGCGAGAAGGTAAAAATGATAAAATGTTAGGACCGAAAAGTAACAGAAAACAAAATGAAAATCCTTTTCGGTTTCGGAGAAAGGAGTCACACACCGGTAGCCATCCGCTATAGGCAAGAGAAAACAATGGCGGGAAACCAAGTAGCTCACACGCTTTCGAAATAAGAATACATGGCCGATGGAAAACAAAATAGAGAGAATAACACACAGCAAAATAAAGTGACGCCGGCTGACACTAAAATGAATGGAAGGGAAACAGCGAAGCCAAACAATGTTGAAAAAGGCCCCTTTGCGCTAAGGAGCCGGAGGGCATGACTGAAGAAAGAAAGGCGAAAGCCGGGTTGGGTTTTGCGGGAGTGCGAAAAAAAGAGAGAACAGGGAGGAAGGGGAGGTTCCCGTCCCTGACAGCCACCGCGCCCCCTTTCCCGTTCTCCCTCGGCTTCCCGTTCAGCCCGGTTCCCGAATCAATCGCGCTCCGGACCCCAGTAGCGGAGGAGAAGCCGGAACACCGTCGAGGGTGGATGGTGCCAGCAGCGAGAGCAGCTCGCTCCCATTCCCGGCGAGCCCGATAGTTGCAGAGTGTCACCGGCTCGCTCAGTGTGCGTTTGCTGCACCGGAGGAGTGCGTGTATGTGGCTCCAATGTGTGCACCCGCTTCCGTTAGCCTGCTGTGATGATTCTGCGGCTCGTACTGCCAGCGCCACTACTGCCCTCGCGACGTCGCTGTGTTGAGTGCGTTGTCGAGACGGAAGTTGTGCTCTCGTCAAAGAAGTTGCTCCGTTGTCCGCAAACTTCCTCTGTTCCTCGCGCACGCCGTCGTATTACGCGCGCCCATCCACTCCGGAGCAACTGCTCGCAGTGACCGTGAGCTTGAAGCATGGCGGCTCAGGCGTCATCGCACGTGCTCGATTTGCCGACATGGCTACGCAGGTCGTGTCAGCTCAGCTGTCGAGGCCGCAAGGATTGCATTCCTTTCCATGGCAGCTGGCTTCTCGTCTTGCTGTCACTCGCCGGTAAGAATACCTTTAACGCTTACTGCGCATTTCCATTAGCAGCGCATGTAAGTCATACATCATGGTGCTTTCCCAGCCTGTTTGAATCGTGAAAATGTCCCCATAAAGTAAAGTGGTTCATTGAAAAGCGATTACATCACCGAATATTCATCATGTCCTCCTTCTTGGACTGGAGTGCGTACTATGGGTACAAACCAAAATTCACCCAGAAAGAAATGTCGTCAGAAATAGTTACCAATGGGTGCCTTCCAAACTCACTTTCCTCAGACTTACCGAGTCAAACGTGAACCAAATGGCCATGACAACCAAGAACAATGAAAAAACATAGATTCTAACAAAATGCATTCAAGTAGAAAGTCTTTCGAGTAAGATTGAAGCCATGAAATAACATGAATGATCTCAACAACCCATTACACGCAGTACGAACACACGTTGTTTAAATGCGTCCAGGAAGTGTCTTCTTCCTTTCAAGCGAAGAGCTTTTCATTTCACAGGTGCAGACTATTAACTGATGAAAAAAATTGGCAGATCCCACGTACAGTGGGAATCGATGATACGCGAAGAACGAATGAGGAAGGTTGATATGCCACTTTCAAATCACCACAACGTTACGAGCTGGAGGTAAATTATGCCATACATGACTTCCGTGTCATGATTATCATATTTGGATGTGTCGTTTACTTTCGTTATGTATTCACGTCACGTGATTCCAAATATAGTATATGTGGAACTAGCAAAGCGGCTGTGAGCACGCTATGAGCGTAGTATGTTGTCATGTTCTTACATGACACCAGTCTCCTTATTATTATGTTCGCACCAGTCATATACTTTCGTCATCCATTGACGTCACTCAATACCAAATTTAGTAAATGTGGAGCTAGCGAAACGGCCTCGAATGCATCATGAAGGGCCCAATATACTCCAACGTAACCTTGACGCGCGCGCACGCTGGACACAGAGACGCTACGTTAGCAAAACGTGAGCACTGTAAGTCTGACGCCAAGCGCGACTGACACGACCAGCATCTGTCAGTGCAGCCGGACGGCAAACGGTGTGAAATGCGACATGCTGCATTTGGCGCCAATACGTTACCCAGACTGCACTGCGTCTGCCTCTTTTCGAGACGGAGGGATGCCGGGCGCGCTGAAACGCGCATGCGTCAAAGCAACGCAGCGCGTGCCTGCGAGTATATGGGAGGACCGGCGCCTGGAGTGGCAACGCCGGCGTGACGCGACGAAGCGAACGCTGGTGCTCACGCACGCCTGGTCACGAAGAGTATTGGCGCCTTGACTGTGGCATGTAGTCATGTTCTCACATGACAAGCGTCTCATGATTATCATATTTGCACCAGTCACATACCTTTGTCATCCATTGACATCACGGAATACCAAATTTGGCATATGTGAAGCTAGCGAAACAGCCGCGAGCGCATCATGTGTGTGGCATGTAGACATGTTGTTGCATTACACGCATCGCATGTTTACCATGTTTGCACCAGCCTCATACTTTCGTCATCCATTCATGTCCTGTAATACTAAATTACGTATAAGTGAAGCTAGCGAAACAGCTGCCAGCGCATCATGAGAGTGGCATGTAGTCATGTTGTTACATGACATGCCTCTCATGATTATCGTGTCTGTACCACTCACATACCTTCGTCATCTATTCACGTACCGCAATACCAAATTAAATATATGTGAGGCTAGCAAAACGGCCGCGAGTGCATCATGAGCGTGGCATGTAGTCATGTTGTTACATGACACGCATGTCACGATTTTCATGTTTGTACTACTCACACACCTTCGTCATCCATTTACGTACCGCAATACCAAACTAGGTATATGTGAAGCTAGCAAAACGGCCGCGAGTGCTTCATGAGCGTGGCATGTAGTCATGTTATTACATGACACGCATGTCATGATTTTCATGTTAGGGTCTGCCGCTTGTGTTCGCCATGCATTCATGTCATACCATAGCAGTTTTGCAACATGTCATGCGAACGAAACCACCGCAACAGCAGCAAGCCCATTAAATGTTAATCATCACATTCAGGACATACATGTCACGATTTTCATGTTATGAGTAGTGAAATATGCTAGACATATTGCCATTTTATGCCATACCACGTTTGGCAACGATACCATTATTCAAACGGCCAGGAGAGCTAAAAGTCGTAGGTGGCTAGATAGATAGATAGATAGATAGATAGATAGATAGATAGATAGATAGATAGATAGATAGATAGATAGATAGATAGATAGATAGATAGATAGATAGATAGATAGATAGATAGATAGATAGATAGATAGATAGATAGATAGATAGATAGATAGATAGATAGATAGATAGATAGATAGATAGATAGATAGATAGATAGATAGATAGATAGATAGATAGATAGATAGATAGATAGATAGATAGATAGATAGATAGATAGATAGATAGATAGATAGATAGATAGATAGATAGATAGATAGATAGATAGATAGATAGATAGATAGACAGACAGACAGACAGACAGACAGACAGACAGACAGACAGACAGACAGACAGACAGACAGACAGACAGACAGACAGACAGACAGATAGATAGATAGATAGATAGATAGATAGATAGATAGATAGATAGATAGATAGATAGATAGATAGATAGATAGATAGATAGATAGATAGATAGATAGATAGATAGATAGATAGATAGATAGATAGATAGATAGATAGATAGATAGATAGATAGATAGATAGATAGATAGATAGATAGATAGATAGATAGATAGATAGATAGATACGCTCAAAGTCGCCGGAGTCCGCTAAAAATGCTTCGCATTTAATAAACACGTGCTTGCAATATTGTTCTTAAGATTCACCTCCACACTCACCAGCACACATACGATTGTGCGCTAGTAAATTCACGCAGGTGTTGTTTAAGTCAAGGGAAATTTACTAGGCAATTATTTGCAAACAAACACAGTAAAATAACGTCCTCAGAGACATGTCGGCACTGGAATGAAATGAACAATCTTGTGGTAGATGTTCCGCTACAGCTTCTTCTCGGCTAAAAGTAAAAGTGATAAATTTCTTAATTGACTACGAATGTTTAGAGACCGAGATTAAGACTGTACGGAAGCTCATTAAGAAAGAGTCGTTGTCTACGGGAACAAACAATACTTCAAACTTCCAATAGTCGAAACGAAGGAAGCCAGACGGACAACGCAAACAAGAACTATAGAAGAAGATGTTTAATGAGAAGGAGGAGAGGTCGGCCCGGAATGTGAGTTGCTAGCCTGCTATTCCTCACAAGGGTAGAAGGGAAAACTGGGCAAAATATCGGTAGTGGGGTCTAAATGCAGGAAATGGCAGTATAGATAAGCGCTTTTTTCTCCAGTTCAATGCAGTTCCAGTGGTGGTTCTAGAGAACAATGGAGTACCAAGGGCAATGGCAAACTTTATCAATTATAGCAGTAATGCCAAAACAATCTTTCTATTACTATACAAAGGGTACAGGATAAGGAAAGCAGTTCTAATGAAAAGTGTATTGTACATAGACACTTACATTACCTCAAGCACATTCGGTATCCGTTAGTATTTCCAATGGCAATTCTACTAAGGAAACTTATCAGACGGCAACAAGTCGAGACTACGAAGTGGTCTAATTTCCTGGAGAACGTGTTTTCTAAATGCCTGAGTCAGGTTCTCGGCCAGCTTATTAATGGCTCCATTCTAAACAGAGCACCTGACTTGCGTACATCAACTTGATGAATTTAGAAGCTCAGCGGCGCTCCCGTCGAATTACATCAGTTTATCAACAAGCCTGTTATTTTTGTCGCAATAATAATAGAACGTGTAGTTAACCATCATTGATTCATTCTGAAGAAACATGAAGGACGTAACCCTCACAGACAAAAATAATAAAACGGACTAGAAATCGCATCAATCTTTATCCACACTATTCGCCCTTGACGCCCAGTTCTGTCCTCTTATTTTCGTCTATGTGAATTGAGTCCTTAATATTTCTTCAGCATTGATATCAGCAGCGGGGATTCCTGCTGCTTACGCTGACCTGTCAGTTCTCTTCTTTTTTATCAAACGCGAAATTTGACCGTTCGCATTGGCGTCCTCCCGCAACGTTGGAGACAAGTAATACCAGGAATCATCATCACGCGATCACATCCGTTACTATATGACGTCACAAAGACGCACAGACCACCAAGTTTAGTTACGTCACGTGAAGTGATGTTGCTTTATGACGCCATTCAATGATATCATATTTTGGTCAAATACAGACAGATCACAGAGGCGGGAGGGGGAGAGATGAACAACAAGAGAGGAGGCAGGGAGGTTAACCAGGCACATGCCCGGTTTGCTACTCTACGCTGGGAGAATGGGAAGGGGGCATAAAGATGAGAGAGAGGAAAGAGAATAGAATAAGAGAAAAAAATGATTGTGAGTCAATGTGGTGACGCGTATGCAGTGGTGGCACTACTCAAAAGTTAAAGGTGGTCACGTAGGCCCGCAGTCCTCAAAAAGCACAAGACAGCGTTGACTGCTTTTCGAGCCGACGAAAGGCGAGGACGGTGTTCCAGTAGCATCTGCATAGAGAGGGGCCGATCGTCCCATTGTCGCAATGCGTCCGAAAGCTTCTGTCTTTCAGAGGCAAATCGAGGGCGATGGCATATCAGATGGTCGATGTCTTCTTTGGTGCAGCAGACGTACAATAACCACGTGCACATATACACCAACCACAGCGTCTAGTTCTGGCGGTGCGGTGGTGATTCCAGCTAGAGGAATCACTCTGCGAATCAAGCTGTGACACGTCACTACGTCTGCGGCGGCAGAACTTGCGGCTTTGCATGGCGCCATAGAGTACATCAAATCCCAGAGATCGGGTAAATGGGCTGTGTTTTCCGACTTCAAACCGGCCCTACAAAGCATGCAGTCAGTCCTTCGACGAGGTTGCCATGAACAGTGAACTTACGAGGTTGTCAAGCTTCTTCACCACGTCACAGGAACAGGCCATGAGGTAAAATTTCAGTGGCTACCTGGCCATTGTAGGATCAGTGGCAATGATTCCGCAGACAACGCGGCTAGCACAGCGCACCAAGAAGAGCACACCCTTCCGATTCCTTTGTCAAGGACTGACGCTGCAAAGCAACTTCGTCACCTGGCACGTAGTGTGTGTCTGCAGGAGTGGAACACCCCAAGCATAAGTCATACGAGACTCTACCAAATAAGCCCTCGACTAGAACTTCTACCTCCATCCAGACTTCGTTGACGTGAAGCTTCGCTTCTTACTTGCCTTTGGTTGGGGGTTGCCATCACAATAGCACATAAAACCCTTATCGGATTGACAGACAATGCAAAATGCAATAACAGAGGCAATGCAAAACAAGTTGAGGGGCTTCCGGTCTTCGAGGCAGTGCAAATCACAATGCCGGAAGCTTTCTAGGGATGGCAAAGCAGTATTAGTGTATCGACTGAAACGAAAAACAACATGACTTTCGGCTTCGAATAGTTTTAAGCAAATGTCTAAGGATCCCCTTCTTTCGAGTTTTTTTTTTTTTGACCAGTTACGCAGTAACGAATGCGTCACGTGCCACAAGAGAGGAGGAAGGCAACCATGCGTGCATCACCACGGGAGCAGCCGTCAAGCGACGAGGCCAACTCCCACAAGCACGCACAGGACCACCGACACTGGACAAAAAAAAAAAACGTACCAGGAAGAGATTCTGGGAGGCAGCGCTCGAATATCGGCGTCTGCCCACATAAATCATTTCTTTAGCAGCTCGCTCTCGGATGGCCGCTGTGAGAGAAAAGTGGGAGAGAAAGAGCGAATCAGCGTCTTTGGTTTCGACAACACAATGGAGCCCCCAGAGAGAGGCTATTTGGTGGAGAGCAAGCACAGATGCCAGCGGAGGATGCGGATGAATAAGCGAAGGGGAGGGAAGACGAAAGGAGCAGCCCGAGCATGGGGCTCCGTTATCTGGCAGCTGTGGACGCGACCCCGGCGGAGGTCCGTCATTTGTTGTTCCAGCGCGCTAATCTGTTCGCCACGGCTGGTCGCGAACTGAAACCCCGATGGGGGCGTGAGACCGGAAGGAGGAAAAGGTCTGTCGGCAGTCAAAAAGAATGTTCCGCTGTATAACAATGACTGCGGCATGATGGCGTGTACATGCCCGATCCGCCACTGAAAAGGGTCTGCCGGTGAAACCATCACCCTCTTGTTCCTCTTGTACAGTAGTCATTGGCACATTATCGCCATTTTATAAAGGTTTGCGGACTCATACTTCCTACATTTCTATGCAAGTTTATTCGGCAAAGTAGGTTATCATGCTACTTAAATGAAACGCCGATGTTTAAAAAAGTTAGCTGGATACCGTGGGTTCTGTTTTACGAATATCAGCGAGAACGTTCAAGGCAAGACATTTCTGCACACCGTAAAATTAGTTAATGAGCGAGTTGTGAACAATGAACAAGGTGCTGGTTCTGCTGTAACTCGCGGTTTTAGTTTCTTTGTGACTTTGTTTTCGCATCGTGACGTTCTCGTGCCGTTATGAGGTCGTTATAAGTCACAAATAGCTACCCTACCAACAAGCCTTAACAGGGTTCGATCAACTTGAACAGCCAAAAACGTCTTTATTGGTGAGTATTAATTGCGGAAAGTGGTGCATGGGATCGAATCTCCGCTCCTTCACCAAAGGTCACGGGGATCATGAATACACGGGAGACAGAAAGAAGTATATTTAGAATATTGACAAGTAGCTGTGCCGACGAAAGGTTGCCAGCTTTTTGCGCAAAATGGGAGTCATGCACTTCTTCTATTAGTCTGCAACGGCGGGCTCATGCACAAATCCCAGCAGTTATATCACACATTGTTAACCGTATTTGTCACTACATCATTGCAGTGAACTCGCGTTATATGAGGCGTCCCACAAGTGCGTTCTTCTGGTGGATGTGCTGTATCATTTAGAGCCACTAGTGTATCGCAAGTTATACGAAGTACCGTGAAGTATGTCCCGGTTCTGACCGTAGTCTACGCACGATACGGGTCCAATAGCGCTCATGACTACATTTTAAAAGAATTTTCTTCCTCTTGGCTTGCCACACACACGGGGTGATGAAAAATGGCCAAAAGACTTGTCTGAAAGGAAGCACAGACCGAGTGCATCATACTGTATCACACACAATGGTAATTATTTTCAGGAGTTTGCCATGCAGTATGCGTTTAAACCATCAATGTCTACCTCTGCTCCGCAAAGCTCGCTGATTAGTTTAGAAGTCTGTCATGCCCAGTCCTACCCAGTCGACTCTACGCGAGCCACCCAACAGCCTTAGTCAGAGTGAAAGGTTAGATACAAACCGACAGAGAGATGGTTAATCGAAACGCAAACACCGTGGGCATTTCAGATATAGTGTTGATCAGCGTAGAACATCGCGGCCATTCACAAGGCTTTAGCCGCATTTAGCACAATACACCAGGATGTCAAATCCTCGCCAGATCTTAACAAATGAACCTGGGAAAGAGAAGATGTGCCGTAGTTACGATATTTCGGAACACCGATGTGAACAGAAGCTGGCCCCAGTTACGTATATCAAGTAGCATACCCTTCTGTACTACTGCCACACCTTAGTGCTGTCTTCCCAACGTGATTCTTCCACACGTGCCATTCGTTAATTATGTAGGAATATCACACTTTTCATTCAACAGTACATTCATAATACGTTTACTTCGAGAAATTCATTTTCATGTAAGTTCTATTGGCTTGTTTACCAAGCTGATGTGGTTAGGATAAACTGCTACTCGAGCCAAAAACAACAAAGAACACTAAGGGGAACAATAGCACTACCGATCTATAGCACTGACCTCATAATTGGCATTCGTCGCCGTAAACGCAGGTCGCCAGCGACGGGAATGTACTCCCGGAATCGCACTTCTCATGTGAGAACGCTGAAAAGAAGGGACGAGGTGGAGGTCTTACGGTCGTTATTCAACTTATTCAATGTGGGGCAAAGCCAACGCACGACAGAGATGCAGCGTGTTCAATGTGAGAGCACTACGTGATGTAGCAAGCAGGATAAAGAATGAATCGAGACAGATGTGCTGGTACACTCGCGAGAAATGGGTGGAGCGAGGACCTGAAAGATCAGCTGAGTCTAATCGACTGGGCCCACAGAGTGCCTGCTGCACGCGAAGCGCTTAACTAAGTCCTTCTCTAGCAAGCCCCTCTGAATACTTGGAGCTTCTCCGCAGAAAATGTCCCATAAATGAATAAACTATTTTTTACCAACGCACGACACACTCGACGAATACGCACACTTGTGTAAGCTCTCTCCGGAAAACAAAAAACAGGGAAATGTGTAAGAACGGAAATAAACAACTCGCCAAAGTTGAATTCTGCGAGTGCCCTACGAACTGCGGAGGCTGATAGATGCTCTTTTGCATCTCAAGGCAAGAAGAACGACGTGGAAAAAGGCGCACGAGAAAAACAACAACGCAACTGAGGGGGGGAGACAAATGCATTTCGTGATACGACTGTGAAGCGGCGTTTTCAAACAGAGATTGCGCACTACGGAGGCTTCGTAGTAAAACACAAAGGCCTTTGGCTCATTCCGTTTCTTACTTCGAATGCAGAAAGAACAGCTTTCATTGTCCTCCGATACGGGGCAGCGCGATTTGCAGAGAAGAACGCGTTGCACCACTTGTACGTTTGGTTGTTGTTGGTGGTGGTGATAAAACGACCACCTTCACCAGTCCCGTTTCGTTAAATTTTATTTCGTTTGCTTGTATTCTCGAAGTTCTTATCCTGGAGATTAGTGTTTATTTTGCTTCTTCTTAGCGCATAGTTTCAATGCGCATGCTCAATTTCAACGTGCGCGATCCCAGCCAAATCTTATTCTTTCTCCTCGACTGCTTCTAACACTTTGTGCATATACGTTTGCCGCTTCAGAACTCAGTTTAGAAGCTACAATGAAGAAAAGACATTGTCTTGCTGTGCAGACTCTCCGCTGAATATATAGAAGCTATATGTTTTTTTTTAATTCACCTTTTTTTAGAAATCTGCTCAGACGTGCAGTATCAATTCGCAACTTTGACGGATGTAAACACCGACCGGAGAAGTTTCACGGAGGTTCTTAAAATGTTCTCCCTGACATATTGCGACGTGAAGCATCGAAATTAAGCGCGAATCGCATAAAGCCCAATGGCCGATTTGTTCAACGTAGGATGTTTTGCAATTGAGGATATCAATCTGGTGTGTATACATCGCTAATTTGTTAGTTCATTTGTTTCGATGCATTGACACACACTTTTAAAGTGGGCGTCCGTGTCGAATATCTGGATAAATAAAAAAGGCATAGCTCGCTAGTAACAGCTCATGTAACAAGCACTAATTAAAAATCAAAATAAATTGATAAAGTTTCTTTTCAAGGGAGCTTCGTCCAAGATAAAATGCATGCCAGCAGCAAGCAAAGTGTGGTCCGTCATGCGTACTAGAGGCCCGACTTATCGGACTTATACTCGCAATACGAAATATGAGACCATGAAAGTAACAATTGTACTTGATAATTTTTGAAGCACTGATGATACATATCTTCACACGTTCCCAATTTTAACCAAGTATTCATACTGCACACACGTCCCGACATGGACTGCCCTTTCGGCTTCATGTGAACAGTCAACTTTATAGTAGTCATGTCTTTAATTTTAGCGTTACGTTGTCCACTTCACTGCTTTTATACTTCTTCTCTCTCTCTCTCTCTCTCTCTCTCTCTCTCTCTCTTTGATGAATGGAATAAACTGAACAACTGTGATTTTCTGATTGTACACCACGTTATGCAGATGACGTGTTTAAAACGAAATAACGCTGATCAAGATACGTATGTACACTTTTGTATTGTACTACTGTGTCAAAATATACACCTGAACACTACTTCACAATGATTTACTACTAGTGCACTTATTTATAGCTCCGACTTTTTCTTAACCAATAACGCTACTGGTGTCTTCAGCAGTTCGAGTCAATGAAGTCCAATTAGTGTAGCAGCTCGCGACAGTTCACAATTTCTAAAAAACCAAGCTGTCCTGTGTCTGGAATGTGGCAAGAGATTTGTAAATGATGAACTATCGAAAATTCTTTGTTGGTGATCTGCTGGATTTATAACGTACCACTGAGATCTATCTGGGGATCTGTAAACAGCTATGCGCCCCATCTACTTTTTTAAGTCACCGTTTGAGGGTCAGTGGTGTTTGAACGCGCTTCATCCGGGATTTGACCGCCAATTTGTCCGAAACTCGGCAGAAAGGAATCGACCAAATTACTCATGAACCGTTTGTATGGTGGCGAAGCACACACAGAAACTGAATATACCTACTAAAACCTTCAAACCAATGTGATACAAGTGTATCACAAGAAAAATAAACAGATAAGAAAACAATACTAACGAAAGACGCACCACATGGGTAGTTCTTTTGTTTTATTTTTTTTTCTAACCTTCCCATCAGAGAAGTAAAACTGAGTTTCATGAACAATGCAGAAAATTACTTGGCTTCTTATCTTTTTCTTGTTTTCTACACAATATGAAAAAAAGCAAAAAAAAATCATCGGTATAACGGCAGCGTATTTCTTTCGCTGCAGACGAGCTTTTACAGAGCTATACAAACTGAGGCAAAAGAACGTTTTCCTTCGAACTCGGCACAATGGTTGCCGTTTGTGATAAACCTGATATTCTCTACTCTCATCTTTCAGCCTACAGCTTTAGCCCATTTCAAACAGATGGAGTCGCTCAAGTCGAGGCAGTTATGTCCCTCAAAATGCAGTTCGGGAAGTAGAAGTAGGCAGGTCTATACTCTCCGTCATGCATTCACAGGCGTTTACTCGTCATCTATATTTTTTATGGTCGCAAAAAGAGCAGTACGCATGACCTTATTTCTGTATCTTTTTAATTGTGATTGGCAAGAGATCAACGCAAGAAGCGAAACTAGCTTTCTCTGTCGCTTTTATTTTCTTGACTGGCGTAAAAGGCTGTTCTTACGGCGCAGTCAACTCTTCTTGGCAACAATAAATATATACATAGAAAAAGTGGTTACACTCTTTCGCACAGGCTGACATAAAAGACAGGTAAGTATTAGCAAATCAATCGCAATCTCTTCATTTATACTACTACGCTTTGTGAGTGTGTGAGAGAGAGAAGCAATCATTTTACTACACAGAGTAGTGGAGCGCCGCCAGCTCTCTCCACTCATACCAGAGTACGCGCCGAAGTGAGAGACAATAAAACGCTTATTAGATGTTCTACGCAAGTAGGCAGGTGAGTGCGATTCTTAGTTCGGGATCCCACTGGCGTGGGCCACTGTCCTCGAACGTTTCAAAAGGGTCTCTTGGGTCTTCGGGTCCGAGCAGGACAGAGATGCTTCCCACCCTTTCATGCTGTGTTGTGTCCGGGGTTGCAAAGGTTGACATTTCCATACCATGTAATACAAGGAGGGGCTGTCTTATTGGCGCAGAACCTGCACTGTGGTGCGTGTGTGTCGGGATCTATCTACGGAGTGGGGTAGGACAGGTTGTGCAGGCGACGCCACGCTACCTGCGATTCCTTCCTGAAGTTGGGCCCTTAGGGCAAAAGTTGTTTTTTTTTTTAGTGTTTGGTGTTGCATAATTTCTGTACACATAAGAAGCGGGTTAATGCTCAGAGCCGAGGGTGGGAGCATAATTGCGGGGGTTGGAAGTCCGTAAAAGTAATTGTCGGGTTGAAGTATGGGCGCCAAAGTGCAGCGAGCGCTCTACCACCAAGCCATCTAGGGCGCTCATATTACTAGCGTGGCTATGACGACGTACAAGGTACAAGTGACGACCATAAGCTGCTTCGCATCTGAAATACAAATGCTGCGGTGGCGCTGCAGAAAATTATCAAGAATTAGTATGTGCAACAGAAATGTGGCAAATCTCGCTGCTCAACACGTCGCGTGATAGCTCTGATTTGTGAGAAAACAAGGGCAGAGATGAGAGAGAGAGTGAGAATAAAGTCAAGACACGGAGAGATCTGGTTGCTTAGTGGGTTGTTTGGTGGCCTTATAGCTAGGTGATGCAGCTTGTTTCTAGGCTTCTTCTAGGTCATTGGTGGGCTTTAGGTAGGTGATGTCAGTTGTTTCTACGTTGATTTTTAACTCAAAAGAGGTTTGAGTTCAAGGGACACTAAAGAGAAACAATTCATAAATTCAGAATAATATACTGCACTCCAAAAACGCCTATGTCATAAATTTCATCATCAAAAGTTTATTAATAACTGAGAAAACTGACGCTACGATTTCATTTTTACATTTCGTGCTGAAATACCCAGTGTGACGTCACGAATTTTAACGTTACTGCTTGTATTTTGGGGAAGTGTTGACGTGCACATATATATAATATTTGTTCTCCTGAATACCGCAAGTTATACTCTTCATGACATAAGCTCCAACAGTCTCCTTCAGCGCCAAAATTACATCTTTATAACAAAATAATTAAGCGAAAATTTCAATATGCGTGCCTTGTTTGGAACCCCTTTAGTGAAACCAACAGTACCCGCCTAAAGAATCTGTAAAAAAATGCTGTAAGGGTTATTTATTGAAAATGTTCTCCGTATTACTGACCCGCTGAACTAATTCAGACTAACAATATTCCATGTCTTGAAATAAGACGTAAAGCTGCACGCTTACAATTTCTCTACCTGATTTGAAATCGGGAACTAGCAATGAACCTCTCACTCTATTTTCATCTTCTTCATCAAGGCTTACTCGCTACCGTCATCATAATTCTTTGACATCATATTTTACGAGGACAGCTTTAATCAAACTTTTTCCCACGCACCGTAGCAGACTGGAATAATTCTTTGTAGCGTTTGATTTGATGATTGATATGTGGGGTTTAACGTCCGAAAACCACCGTATGATTATGAGAGACGCCGTAGTGGAGGGCTCCGGAAATTTCAACCACCTGGCGTTCTTTAACGTGCACCCAAATATAAGCACACAGGCCTACAACATTTCCGCCTCCATCGGAAATGCAGCCACCCCAGCCAGGATTTGATCCCGCGAGCTGCGGGTCAGCAGCCGAGTACCATAGCCACTTGACCACCGCTGCGGGGCTCTTAGCCTTTAACCACATTGGTATCATTGAAAGTTATTAACAATATTAATATTAACCATATTGGTGTTTGCTTTGTTTTGTTTTATGTTGTTTTCTTGCCCTAACCCTGCTTCGACCTCTATAAGCTCTGGCGTATTGAATAAAAAAAAAAAGAACGACAAGATTTTCTGATACGTCGTACGTTAAGTCTGTGGCTTTCTCAGAAAACAATGTTCTTCATTTATACGCTTAAAAACTGCTCAGTGTGTAGCGCACGCCTTCGAAATCTATAAAGTTATGCCATTTGTCGCGAACATTTTCAGGTGGCTTCGCCACGCGCATTTTCTTTTTGCACGTTTTCAGGCTCACCGAACGTCTCGTCGCGGCAAGCGTGGTGTCTTCGTGATTGGGAAAGTGTAATTTACTAATAGGGAAAAAAATGCTTCTTCTCTTTAGTGTTCCTTCAAACCGCACGTGACAAACACGACACGACTTTCCAAAATCCAGAAAGCGAACCTCGCCCTGAGACCAGGCATCGCGCCTGTCATAAATCTACGGGGCAGGTCGTCGTTGGCGTCGGGCTTCCATCGCTTAAGTGTCTTCTCGTAGCCGCCGTGTTCCCGGTCCCCAGTATTTCCATTTTGTACATGCTCGGCTCGCTGCGGTCACTTCGCAGCCATTTTTTTGGGCTTTCTTGATTTTCATTGGGCCAGCAGAGAGTAGTGGGATCTCTGGAACACATACCCATTTGTGATTATGATAGTTCTTTTATATAGGCCATAGAAAAAACGCGCTTTATAATCGGCCCCAAGACTTACGGCTCACCTAAACAGCTTATATTATTAACAAATGTAAAAACGTACAGAAATTAACCAAGTTGATGACACCGCATTTTTAGATGGTGATATGTGCAGGCATGTACATATGCGAGGAAAACAAGCACGCACAACGTGCATTGTCATTGCAGTTTGACGACTGAGAAGTGCAATTAATTTTATTAAAATTATGCAAAGCAGGTCACAGCACAGTAAAGATAATAACGGATAGATAAATAAAGATTCATGTTCCACCTGTGAACTCGAAATCGTATAATTGCTGCGTGAAAAATATTAACGTACATGAAACATGTTCTGCTGCAGTAATACGGAAAATCTGTTGCAAATGCATGGAAACAGAGTTCGAGAATTCGGAGACATACGAGTATCCAGTCTTGTTTTGAAAATTAACCTATGACAACAGCACCGAGAGTTGTTTCCGCCAGTTAGAAAATGTTCGTAGAGCAATAAAATAATCTTTACAGGTGAATGTATGAATGAATGAATTAATGAATGAATGAATGAATGAATGAATGAAATATAATTTTTTAAATCTGCGTTAAATTTAACAACATAATGTGCAAATTCTGAAGACGATTTACAAGGATCCAGCAAATAAACAAACAACCGATGCACGTCACTGTGAGCTCTAGTCAACATTTCTCAAACTACATATTTTTTATCTTTTTTGTGTTTCCATTTCAAGTTAGATTCATGCTTTACTCAACATTGCAGACTCATTAAATAGCTACGAATAAAAAAATTTTTCTGAGGCACTTTTCGGACAAGATTTAAAGCAAACATACGCCTGAGGCTTAAATTTCAGGGGCGCTCAAAACCACCCCTTCACGAACGGCTTTTCTGCTTACAATTTTGAAATCCCATTTGACGGGTGTCACTTGCACGACCTCGATACTCACAGACAAGGAAGAAGTCAAGGAGAAGCAAGAGGGGCATTGCAAAGCTCGAATTGTGTGGCATCGCTATTGATCAAAGCCCTCTCTCCTCTTCCTCCTGGCGTAGTTTTCCAAGTCACACATCTGAGCCACACGCTTGCATCTCTCTATTCATCCTGTTCAGCTCCTCACTTCCAGCGCTCTAACGCCGCCAAACGGCGCTTCTTCGGAACCAAGCAAGCCAGCTTCCGGAAGAGGCGGCCCTCTTTTTCGGGCGCCCTCCCCTCACGCACGTGGCGCAGTGCCCCGCGAACGTGCGGATTCCCGCGCTCATTTAAAATTAACGCCGCATGGCGTGGCTTAATGGCAGCAGGCGATTGTGTGCCTGCTAACCCACAGCAGTGCGGATAGTAGGGCACGGGCAGAGAGGGCGGGGACGCGAGAAGCGCCGAGCGGCACCCACTTCGATTCACATGCGCTGACTGAACTCGCGTCAGAGGGGACTTGGTGGCATGCCGAGGAGTACCCCAGGCACGTGCCCCAAAGAAGCCACGTGCACGTGAGCTCGGGGCACGAAGAACTCGCCTGATAAAAAGTGAAACGGGGTCGGTGCAGTTGGGAAGATTGGAGGCAGGAGGCTATGGAGAATCGGAACAGAAGCTGTGAAGTATGCGGGTGCGTGCAAGCGGCGAGATAAAGCTAAGTGAGTCTCGGCCAATCTCACGCAATTTGTGAGAGATAAGTGAACAAGAAAGCAGTTTTCAGTGGAAGATGCTTACGGTGCCGAACAGTTCGTACACCCAGAAATGGAGGGCTGATAACGTGCTGCGGCACCCTCTCTGAGATACGTTCGCCGATTGCGCGCCAGTTAGTATTACGCCGTTTTATGCGTGATTTTGTAGGACAAGAAGTACTGTGATTTATGTTCAAGATACGGTAATAAAGTGTTACGACGGGTAAACTGTTACCACGCAAGAAAGGTTTCTAATAAGACTACTCTGTGCAAGTGTCTAATTGATAGAGTTCTTACGCGCACGCTGGTATGTTTGGAATATCAACGAAAGCCTGACTTTTAAGGGCTCAATCAATGAATACAAATTATGATTATCAAACTAATAATGTTTCAACAAGAACGCGCCTCGTCAACCTTGTAATGGCTGCGAGAAGCTTTCTTTGAGAACCATTTTGAGAAAACACTAATCATTTTTACTCCTCTGGTGGACTTTGTTTGAGAAAACAAATGACACAATGTGTATTTGACGAACCATACAACAATAATAATAATTAAAATACGTATATAGTATAAAGTCGTACTTCAGTGAAACAAAATTATACCATCTTAAATATTCAATAAATAATTTTCTATGAAGCTCTGACAGCCTTCATTACCTTGTTTTTGAGGCTACAAATTCAATTTATTAGATGTGATACACTGACTATTGCAAGGTACCATTGGTTCACCCAATATTTTGTTATTTAAATCATAACAGCGCAACAATATGTGACTTTGTATGCAACAAGAAGATTTAATGTACATGCTTGCTTCGGAAATATGTTGAAAATGCAAGTAAAAAAGCAACAAAAGGCAGCCTGCAAAATAAATTATGCAAGTCATTCTTTGCCTCTTTATATAACACATCAGTAGCACCACTATGTATGGGGCGTAAAAGACGCTTTGTTTCTTAACTTTTTAGCGTGTGACTGTGAAAAACATATCGATGTAATGTATATATATTTCTTTATTACGAGTTACCGTATAGCTTTGTTAGCGCACATGTGCTACGTGACAAGTGAAAGTCTTTGTTGCTTATTGTATCTGCACAAAAAGTGTGCAACTCTGATGAAGTACAGGTGCAGAGGCCTTTGGTAGGCGTATAAAAACGTCTTTTGCCTCTGTTATCCTTTTCCTTACATTTCCAGAAATGAAATACTTACTACTAGTACTACTAGTAGTAGTACTACACTTCTGAAAGTGCTTATGTCTCCCACTAACGAACAGTTGCTCTCTCAGGGAGCGATACAGACATAATGGATCGCGCAAAATAAATCACCTGACTCATGTATGCTTCTTTTGTGACGGCGAATCATTCATCTATTCATCCATCATTGCCAGGAAATTACGAGCCTTAGAGAGATGACACCGATGATGACAATGAAGGAAGCAGCATCAACATAAAAAAAATCTAGCCGCATTACGCATCCGCAGCCATGGCAATATGATGAAAATACAGATCACGGCTCTCTTCAAAAATAGTAATAGAAAAAAGAAACCAGCAAAAACCACTTGATGGCAGTTGAAAGTCAAGCACGTGTACCCTGTGGTTGTTCTCATTAGCTATACTCATGTGTTTTTTTTCGCTGGTTTATTCTTCCTATTACTTTAAATCAACTCGCCCAACAATTTACGTTACTGAAGTTCAAAAATAGTAACACCCTTAAAAATATTCGAGAACCAGAGAAATGCAGACGCCACGGCCCATTTACAAATATATAAAAATATAAGAAAGGTGATTCCGGTCGAGAGCAGTCCTAGTCGCTTTTTTTGTTTTAATATAATGGCCCAAACTCGAATGACTGACCGTTTCTTATAACCTGTCCGCTGCCATCGAGGTACTCAACGCTCTTTGGAGAGATTGCATTTCGCTGTAGATATGAGTCATTTTTGTTTCTACTTTACGAATCATCGCAGCTGTAGAACTAGAGAACGGCCGCAATATGTAAGGAGAAGCGCCTTTCGTGAAGCTCAAAGTGCCATTGTACGTTTATTTTTATTTTCATTATTATACTGCATCTACTGCGCACTGAGCCGAATGTCCTCCATTGTCGTTTTCCTCTCGCTCTCTAAAGCGATTTATTATTATTACCTATGGCAGCACCGCTAGCTCAAAAGCTGACGTTTCACATCACTAGTTGGAACTGTTTGTTCTGTCTCGTTCTCTTTTGCCAGGAACCTTTTTTTCAGAAGAGGGCCATTTATAGTATTAGATGGGCACTAGTGAAATCTCATATCCCGATAGGACAGGTTCTTCTAAGCCGCTTTCATCATCTCGCATTCTTGTTCGCTCAGTCCTACCGTGCCGACATCTGCAGATGCCACACTTGAGACAGCTATAGAAGATATGAGCGTGTCTACGATCAACAATCTGGCGGCGCTGGCTGCGGTCTTTCAGCGCTTCCGACAAATGCTCTCGCACCTTCATTTTTAATCTTCCTCGTACGATTTCATGCATGAGCTCTTGCCAATCGAGACTACCAGTTTATATAAGCACGCGCAGACAAGCGTTTTATTTCTCGCTGACTTTCATAACCAAATGAATGCCTTGACGACACGGGAAGAGTGACAGCACGACGTATGGAGACAGATGCAATAAACTGTGCAGAACCCCATCAGCTAATAGAAAACAAACGCCAAGCCTGAAGAGAATGCAAGTACATATTGCCTTAAGGTGTTGCTGCACAAAACGTGCCAGATATACTGGGTGTTTCAAAAAACGTGTCGAACATCCCTAAAAATCTGGAAAATTTGTTAATTGCTCATCGCCTTCAGAACTGCTTTTTTTAAGGCAGGCATCTGAAGATGATCAAACGAATTTCAGACCGTAAGTAGAAAAGTTAACTGCATTAGCTTTTTAATTGAATCAAACTAAACAACTTTTCGCATAGAACCTAAATGAAGTTTACTACGCCAAAATAATTACTAGAAGCAGGTCTTTCTATATTTCAAAGCTGACATAGAATCAATGCATCAAGAGCTTCAATTCTCCCTTTTGACATAACCATCTAACCATCTTAGGTAAAAAGCTAATTGATTTAAGCTTGTTAACTCCTCTCCGAAATAATGTCTTTTAACATCTGAAGGTGCCAGCCGCTACGAAAAAATACTTCAGGTGGCAGCCAGCAAATATCATATTTTCCTGAATTTTGAGGCTTTCGGACACTTCTCCTGATGTCCTCAAGGTAGCCTAATCTTCTCATCTTTGCTGTTGTTTACTGCGTTGATGTGTTCCACGTTTACTTTTGGCAGCCTCTAAATGTTCGAAATGCATCATCTCGGGTCGTGATCACGTGTTGAGTGTCTTCTGAGACGAAAAACTCATGGAAGCAGAAATATTGGTTTTCCACCCCCAATCCAATCTTATCTGCTTATTGCGTGGGTGGTGCTCACTGACGCAACCTTTTAAAATATTCATGTTGCTTGGCTCCGAAACTACTGCACCAGTTATCACGTGTCTCCAAAGCATCGGAAACTTGCACGCTTCTTGACTTGATCTGCTCCATGCACTGTCAGTTAATCTGTACACATTACAAACTGCTGCATGTGAGAATTCATAGAGTAAGAGACGGATGAAATTTCAGCATAGGAATGACAAAAAAGCATGGCATCCTCAATTAAGCCCACACTTAAGTTGTTTGCTCTTCATACCTCAAACGTCAGGTGATTGTCACAATTCTAGTCGTCTGCTTTCGGGTGCTCTGTTTGCAGGCTCACATTTGTGAGATCACAAGAATAATCAAGAAATAACCGTTTCTATGAAACGCGGAAAATGAGTACTGACTAGTGAACAACCATTCTTGTTCAAAGATGCAAACAGAAAGCAATAATAGAAGCTGAACTTATGAAATTCCTCTGAATGGCGATGTTTTCAAAGGCTCGTTTTCCCTGGTCCTCAAGGAAGGTTTTCGAGGATTAGCGTCACACCATATAAATCAAATGTACTACTTCAAAACGAAATATAGCCATTCTTGGTAGTCTGAAAGCTTTGTACGTGAATGTCGTCGTGATTAACATTTCCGGTAGGCCACCAGCAACAGTTCACTGTACGAATATTGATGTTCGTGCCAAAGTTTTTATTGTGCATCTGAGTCTGGTCATAGTGAAATCGTCTATAAATAATATTATGCCGGGCTAGTTGAATATTGTCCGTGGCCTCGGTAACATTCGTGACCTTTTAAAAAACACAGATTATGCTTTCGTACCCAACACTCGTAACACTGCTTTATATTTCTTTTTTTTTCAGCAAGGTTCCAGATTTAAAAGTGCCCTTTTTCAACTACATGGTAGAGGCATACGCGCAGGATCACGTCAGCGTGTGACTCGTGGTAAATTGTAGGAGCGAAAAGTGGGCGAACAAAGAGGGCAGTAAGCTACATTCGTCTTAGAGTTCTACGTCTCCTCAAAACACTGAACTTTACTTGCCAACATCATTTTCACTGCCTTTAATTGCTGTCCTAACACGCCATGCATACATACGTTCAATGAAATTGAGTTTTCATTCCAACGTTGCTAAACTGCGAAGCTAAACAGCCGAAAAATTATAACCTACAGGTTTCTACACCTATTAATGAGCTTATCTTAAACTGCAACGAGCGCGCCGGCTGACAGCCGGAAATTTAAACACGGTGATTTGTTGTTGTTTTTATTCCACTGAACTAAAACGCAACACCCACTTTGTTGAATTCCATCACCGGACCATGTGGACCGCTCACGATTCCCGCCTCTAACTACGTTGAAAGGTAACTTGAACGTGGTGACGCTGAAAAATGAGACAAAATGGTGATTAGAAAACCGTCTTCACTACGTAAAGAAGTTCAAAACGCTCGATGAAAAATAAGAGCGTTATTATCCATTCAAAAAGAAAATGACCTATGAAGGATGCATATCCATGATGTCAGTAGGGATGAGCATTTCCGTTGTTTTTGATCCGTAACAAAAGGACTAAAAAATATTTCATTCGAGTCCTTCTGCACCACGCCTCCAGTGGCCTTCCAGGTCGTGGTTCTTTTATGACTCACTCACGGGATCTCCCCTCCCTGCATTCCCTGGAGAGACACTGAGCCCTCTGCGCCAACGAATGCTTACGTAAGGAGGTGGATGGGATGAGTGTTCCAACCCTCGAGGGGTTAAAACGATATCAGCGTGGGCAACGTGAAAAAGAATCGTGGCGACTGCATCATTGAATCGCGTTAGTCGTATGATGGTGGCAGTGAAGCTGAGACTCGCGAAGGAAGTTTTCCTGAATCGGGGTGGAACCGTCGTCGTGCATGGACGCTCTTTATCACTCTCTTTCTGCCCAAGCTCTATTTCCATTTTCAATCCATCTAAATTTTACTTCTGATTTTTTTTACTGGTACCGACGCCACTGTCCGTAAAGAGAAACGGGGCCTCTCAAACCCCACTCAATTCACCGTGCCTTTTGGAACCATTGGGTGCAGACATTTTGAAACCATGAAACACGTCCCATTATTTATAACCTCGTTGAAGGAATCCACATCCAAAGAACTCTGATTCTATACATCGTCTTTTCCTCAACCCTCCTGTTTTACCTCCTTTCCTACTGAACCACGAAACCACATCTCTACCCTATTCTTTCCATCGTGATCTCTTTGGCTTCGCAAATAATCGCACACCGGCCAGGGCCATGCCGATACTTTTTAGGAGCTCCCCAAGGTCCTCCAAAAAATCATTCGATGACTCAGGTTGTGTCAAGAAAAGAGAACCACAGCGCTGGCGCCTGTCGTCGCTAAAGCTGCTTCATCTTCGTAATCACATTGGCCTCGCTTCTACAAAAAAATCTAATCCCTGAAGCGAAAAAAAACAGGCCTGGGTTGGAACGTGGCACAGTCACAGGAAAGAGTAGCCTTTCTATTGCACGTTGGAAAATCTCTTAGGGCAACTACACGTACACCAACGACATCGTCCACCGAACCCGTAGACGTTACCACCATCCACTACCAGATTGTATACACGATGCAGATTCGCGTGTGTATTTTCATACCACCAATTTCTTTCTCTAAGAGCATGGTTTCGAAAAAAATAACAAAAAGTAAGTACACTTGTGAGGCACCCTCTACACATTAAATCTTCATCTAATTTTTAAAGGAACGCACGAACTCTCTCTTCACTCGTCAGTGTGCAGAGAAGGTAGGCTCCCGCTACGCCTTTCATTCATTCATTCATTCACTGTTTATTCAGACAAAAACAATGATTGCCTATGTTTAAGGGACTAAAGGCAGATTACCTCCGCCTGACTAAGGTCCAAAGGATACAAATTTCATTCTGCTTTTGAATGAGGGGACACAAAGTTCAAATTCAACAAGTACAACAGTTGTCGACATGTACGTTTTAAAATAACACATTACAGTTGTAAGATGTTATGCGCACATTGTTACGAGTGTGGCTGATGACGACAAAAAAGTATGACCAAGCCCTTTGTAATACGTATAGAGTGGGGCGACTGGTATGGCGACTCGGAAAATGACGTTTAATTTCCTGGGAAGATGAGAGCAAACAAGTGCCACGGATCCAGGGAAGAAGCGTGCAAACAAAAACTATAATCATGAATAGCCAAAGCAGATGATGATGATTGATAGCTGCTCAGATGAGGGTCGAATCGACAATAGATGTCTACAAGAGCATCAAACTACCAAATCTTTTTCTGAAACAAAGTTCGCTTGTTCGAATACCTTTCGAATGACCATGTGAGAGCGGTATAAAACAACGACGTGGTACTGTGGTATAATACACGATTGCCGCGCAGTGCGCCCGCGCTCGAATCCCATTCGATCCGCCCTATTTTTTTTATCATTTTGTGTGACAGCGGTGGCAGCGGGGGAAGAAAACTACGCCACCAAAAACTAGCATTTGTGATCTCATAACCACTTTGGCTGCAAAAGAAACCAATAATCTTTCAACAAATCCGTGCTCTAATGGGGTTAGCCAGACTGTCTGCTTGGTGTAATGTGCCGAGACGAGCGTCTTACTATATGACAGCCTTTCCCCACAGAAAGATATGGGCAATAAAAACACGCGCAACCAATGCACTGCGTTATGTCGGTGTGCATACAACAGGGCAGCTATGCTCGAAGTCTGCTTTGTGCCGTGTATGAAGGAAGTTATCATCATGAATCGACACGTGTTTCCTTCATTTTTAAAGACGATAGTCTTTCTTGGGGACCTTGATATGTGGGGTTTAACGTCCCAAAACCACCATATGATTATGAGAGACGCCGTAGTGGAGGGCTCCGGAAATTTCGACCACCTGGGGTTCTTTAACGTGCACCCAAATCTGAGCACACGGGCCTACGACATTTCCGCCTCCATCAGAAATGCAGCCGCCGCAGCCGGGATTCGAACCCGCGACCTGCGGGTCAGTAGCCGAGTGCCTTAGCCACTAGACCACCGCGGCGGGGCCTTGGGGACCTTGAACGCAAAAAATTTGGTCTGTCTGTCTGTCTGTCTGTCTGTCTCTCTGTCTGTCTCTCTGTCTGTCTCTCTGTCTGTCTGTCTGTACATACATACATTTTTTGGTTTGTCTACTTTTAATAGTACCAGGTACTCAGACTGAACGGCACCAGTCAATACAATAAACGGCCGACCCCATCCGCAGCGCCCACCATTGTCGCTCAAGACTCAGCGTTCATACTTGTGCGATTGTCAAATAAAAAGGAATCATTGCGCATATCTGAGGCACTATAACAACGCGTCAATTGTCTGCATTTGTGCCTTTTTACTAGAAAAGGCATACATGAGTAATTTTAAGAACCGTAGTGCTTATCACGCTGCGCTGACCAATCCAACGCTTGCACGAAAAGGCGAGTGTTTCCAACGCTTTGCTAAGACGACACGGTGGTGGCACCTACCCGTCACCTTGCGTTATACACCTTAGATTACATAACCAGATTACATAACCATCTCAGCTTCACTCGCATTTTTGGAAACACGAACGCGTTCAACACATCCGCACTACCACAAGCCATCCGCATGTGGAATGATCTTCCCGACGATATCGCCTCTGATAGCAACCCCAACACGTTTCGGCAAAAAGTTCAGACGCATTTCCTTAATATTTCATCTTGACGTTCTTGTTCTTCTTTTCCGAGGGTTTTTATGTTACGGAGTGTTCTTATATACTTCATCGCCATGTTTACGTATTGCTGACTTATTGCTTTGTTAATTTTTTTTGTTATTACTAACCGACATTGTACCGTTTTTATTTTGAAATTTACATGCGATTTTTCACTGTAACCCCCCTTACTCAATGCCTTCTGGCCTGTAAGGTATTTTCAATAAATAAATAAATAAATTATCACCTCTGAAACGGGCGTGCACGCCTGTCTCATAGACGCGCTTCGTTTTTTTTTTTGCTTTTTTTTTACTTTGCTACCGGAACACATGCGACGATTTGTCCGGCATGGGATGAATTACTTGCCCAATAGCTCTGCTTGTGACGCAGCCGTTCGCGTTTTCGGGCAAGCTCATTTAACTGTGGTGATCGCGAGTTACGCAAGCATGTTTACGGAAAAATAAACCAAATACTAATGTATGCATCATATTAGGTATTAGATGAAAATTTGCTTTTAGGACTTCCTTACTTTCTCGCAAAGTTGCGTAATTATTTCATGTCCCTAGCCTACACATTAACGTAAAAACAAATCTTGCTGAACCTCAATGCAGGTAAAAAGCGGTCATCTTACTGCATAATCCTTATACAAATTCGGAATAAAAAGCACAATAGGGTGAAATAGGGAACGAGGGAATAAGGTGAAACTGAATAGGTTGAGAAATATTGACAATAGCATGACAAAAAGAAAGAGAAAAAGAAGTTATCATTTGTTTCAGGCGCCGAAGAAAAATCTCGTAAGAAATTCAGGCAGAAATCAAAATAGCTGATGACGTAACGGAACTTGCATATCGATTCGACATGAAACTCCGAGTAAAAACTCGTACGTATAGATGTCATACAGTGCGCATGCAAATAATATAAGTGTCAGCAGACTCACACGGCTTAATATAACTTACATAAGAGCCAACACTCGCGTACAGATATAAATGACGAAACAAACCTGTGTTCTACACAAGATGATCTTGAGTACTACGTTTAACGTTAGAAAGTACTTGAAAAAGCAGCATGAAGTGTGTCTCCATAAAGTCACTTTGCTCTTTCTCACACAAAAGAAGATACCGCACATACGAGGTTCGATGTAAGCAAAAGGTTGTCGGTACAATACCATCCTACAACGACGCATCATTGTGAAGTGTCGAGACGACGATTTATCACGACTTTTTACATAGGGCGTGGACAGTACACGCATAATAGATTCCGTGCAGAAATATTCAAATCACATGCACATATTCCTCCTGGCTTCTACAGAACGACTTTGACAAATAGCGGAATCCGCTACGAAACGACAGCAGTTTTTTTTCTCAACATTTGTGAGTTAGTGACAATGACTCTCCTCACTGATTATGCCTCATTAGAATACACGTAGATAATGTTTTCTGCATAATAAAGGATACGAGAAAAACAATAAGCAGCATTTAACCACGTCATTTAGCCTCTACTATGTGAAAAATACGGAAAAAATTGCTGCATGTTTTTCTTCAAAACAAAAGTAGGTATCCCGTACACATATTTAAGCATCATCTGTGACACGTATATTTTGCCAATAATAACATCTTTAATATGGTGCAGGGTCACATCGGCATTCATTGTCATGACAGTGGGTGTACGCCCTGCTTCAATCCCGACAAAGCAATGACAAGGCAAGGATTACAGCTAACTCGTTAGGGTATCAAAGCAGATATACATAAGATATGTGATAAGCGCGCTAGCGCACCATCTGTTCAATTTTTAAATCAAGAAATTGATTACCCGGCTGTGTGTTAGGGTACGTGCGGTGATATGCTCGAGTTAAGTGAAATGATGAAGCAATACTCACCGCACATGTACATCTTTTTCTGTTTCTTTTTTTCTTCTTTCTTTGGTATCGCACCCCTTTTTTGCTATATATAAATGCACTTATTATCTAAATAAGTAAACTAGTTTAAAGTCAGCGCCCTTTACTTCTGTTGTCTCATTCCTTCCCTAATTGTTCTATGCACTGTTAACACTTTTTGAAATAAATTCCCACTAACTTGTTCAACCTTCAACCGTTTGAGCAATCAAATTACCTAACGTCAAGCAAGAAAAACGTTCTCAGACGAGCCTGTTGTCCCAAGTGAAAAAAAAAAGAATATTTGGTGTGAATACTAGGCAGGTTGCAGCGTTTAAGTTCAACCACTCAGTCTGTGTGTGTGTGCGTGTGCGTGTGGTGTGGTGTGGTGTGGTGTGGTGTGGTGTGGTGTGGTGTGGTGTGGTGTGGTGTGGTGTGGTGTGGTGTGGTGTGGTGTGTGTGTGTGTGTGTGTGTGTGTGTGTGTGTGTGTGTGTGTGTGTGTGTGTGTGTGTGTGTGTTCAACGGAACCCCACGAAAAAAGCTTATGTTACAGTCACACTGCTTGTTAGTCTACAGGCTGGTATAACCTTACGTTCTTCTCTAACGACCGCCTCAATATACATTGTATATCATAGCTCCACTCTATCTCGATCATCCAGTATAGTAGTCCCAGAGGTAACGTCAGTGAGGGTAACATTCTACAATCGAGTGCGTCGTGTAATGTCTTTTACCCAAATAACAAAACAGATGTGTCTGCAACATGGCCCCCAGCAATTCGCTCAGTGGCTACAGTTTTTTCCCGATGCAGCAACAGCGTTTTCGTTCTCATATCTCCAACCCTTCACCACTGCTAATTGGACAAATGCGACTATTCATGGCGTTCATCCTATTCCTCGTTTGGTCCCACCTTCGAGTTCCAAATGGCACAAGAGCAAAAGGCACTCGTCGAATGTCTACAAGTCGCTGTTGCACACCAGCACAGAACGACGCTCTCTAAATGTCCAGAAAGCCGAGCGGAAAAATCTTAACGAGATCTACGCACAATTAACGCCTCCCAGGCCTCCCAGGCCTCCCAATCCAGGCTCAGTCTTTCCAGGCATTCCCCAGGCATTCCCTGTTCCTTTTTTTGTGTGCACGTAGGGAAAGCAATAGGTTTGAAAGGCTAGAAAGCAGGACCCTGGAGACCTAAAAGAAACGCCACAGGGCTAGCGGTGCGTAAGAAGAAGACGACGGCACTGGTACTAATCATCCAGATTAAAAGGCCGGCTGTTCGGGCAACGGGTAATTAGGCCCAATTACGGAACCAGTAGTGGTGACACACACCCGATAAAGGAGCGTCTTCGCCTCGGTTTTTTGTTATAACGTTCGCCTGCCATCCACGAGTTCGTGCTTCTCCATACCCAGAAGCTCTAGACACAGCTGTTTTCTTTTCATATACAAGTGGATCGCTTTCAGTAAACGTAAGGTATAAACTCACCACTACGATCCTAAAATTAAATAAATATGATTCCCATGTGTACGTACGAAAGAAAGTGAACTTTTTTTTAATGAGCGGCCACATAAAGGAGGCTCCAGGGTAGGACATTTTCTGTATAATTTGAACCAAGCTACATTGAGTACCTTTGTAACTCTCACCGTAAGGTTTTTAATTTAACATCTGCTGTGTTGTTCTCACACTCATTAGAATTGTAGTCTAATGCACATGTTGGCTACCACTTGAAGCGTAATTTAGTTCCAATATTTCACGGCCCTCAGAAAAACATTATTGACGCCAAACGCAAATCAATTTATAACACTATGAACACTGTAATGATGGCAAAAGAAGTGCTCAGGCACGGGCCATACCAGGCTAGGAGAGAATGGGAACGAGGTCAGATAAAAAACATCCGGCCCAGCGAACGGACGTTGTCTCTGATCCTGGTCCTTTACAATGGCGCAGTCATCATAAACATAGCCTTACGGCAGAAGCCACCTGTGCTTCAGCGTTTTCCGCTCTGGCGAACCCCAGCTGCTAGGCTGAGGAACGCTGCCAGGCTTTCTCGTGGATAGAACCTGCAAGTCGACCACCACCGCAAGTATTCATCCCACCACCAGCGGACAGTGTTCAAGCCTCCACGATGGTCTCAGGGAACTACTCGACCAGCTGCACGTTACTTCATGCCAGTGTTCATAGGCTCCTTCCTGGAATCGTGGTTCACGATTCCCATAGCGTGGATTACACAACAAGGTTTTTACCTTTATCTGAGCCGCCAAGGGTGCTGTCTAAACTTCTTTCACCGTGGATCTTTCCTCAGGGAGTGCTACGACCGCCCTTTACAGCGCGGACGTGAATTCTAGTCCAGGTGTCTCACCCTACAGCTGCGCAGAGCTATTATGCACTCTCACGCAACTGTCACACCAGATCGACCGCTTCGTGTCGCTGAGCTCCAGGATATAACCAGCCGCCTCACCATATACCACTCTTTCAGAAGTACCGAAGTTTCGAGGCGTCCAAGATGACGCTGATATGTGGGTGGCGACTATCAATACCCTCGGCTCTCGGCATGCCTTGCCCGAAAATTATAAACGGCAGGTAGCTATCGCCCGTCTTCGTTGTGGGACCGAGGCGTGGCACCAATACGAGGACATGAAGCAACTAACCTGACTGAAATAGATTACAAAGCTCATCGCAGTTTTTGGCCAGGTCCACCATTGCCCATGCGCGCCCAACCAGACTACCGAAGATGAAGCTAAGGAGGGGCTCATCCTCGTGCCTGCAGCTAAACAGCTCAGCTCACTGACAGGACGGTCCGAATTCATCCCGCACACGAACACCAGACTCGATTGGTTTTCACATCCAGTCCAGCAAAACGTTCTCTCCCCAATGTTCGGTAACTGGATCGACAACGTGGCACCAGCACATGAACGACATCGAGCTGCCCAATACCCAAGGTGGCCGCTTCCTACGGTACAAGTCCGCGTCGACGGAATCGGCGAGCTTACGGCAGTCGTACAAACAGGAGCTTCACGTACTGCACTGCATCGATACCATGCCTCGGTCACTCTCCAGCCTTGCTGCGAGGCACCCTTGCGTGGTCTCGGAGGGAGCGATATGCCTATCGGCGCGCTGGACTTGCACATACAAACCGAAGCCGGGAGCAAGTTACTGACCGCCGTTCTCATCCACGAGGACTTGCATGCAGACATGGTTTTGGGAACTATTTACCTCTTGTCTGGTGAAGTTCAGCTCACCATAGATGGCGGCCGAGTAAAGCTCCATTGCTTGACACCGAGCATTTTGTCGGCTCCGGATTCCCCAGTTAGAACACCACGTTCACAGATATACACGAGGAGAGCAGACTCACTGATCAGCCGGTGGGGGATTTGCCTATACTACACGGCAGTCATTGGCCGGGTGTGCAAATGCTTTACTCAATCAATTCATGGCTGCCGAAGACACATTAATGGACGATATGCCTGTTTTATTGGTATCTGCCCACCACGCCTTGGCCGATGGTAGGGATGCACCGCAAGCAGGTGAAGTCAAAATCAGCCCTTCCAGCCTCCCGGCTTACAGTCCTACTTGTGATCACGGACAATGAAATATGACTTCGAGACCATCTGAATGCCGTGCGGATCACAAGGAGGCATCCTGCGTCAAGGAGGAATCAGACGTGGATCGGCCAGACGGCGACCAGCTCGCTCGGAGCAGCGAGGTGATGCATTCGTACACCCCTGGTATGTGCAGCGTGATGTGCGGCTATGTTGGCGTAAACCCGTAAGGACGCCGTGTTACAGAACCACCAAGGAACATCTTGATTCCTCACGGCCGCACAACAAGAGAAGGCAGAGATGGCAGCGCAGAGGCTCCTGCGTAAAGCATGATGGCCGTGCATCGCAGTCTGTCCAGAACGCCGACGACAGTGAAGACCAGTGCCCCAAGCTGTGCTAACTGAAGTGCCAAGCGTGCTGCTACCGGCACGAGATAGCCAAGGTTGTCCACTAGAGTATTCAGCAGCCCTGCAAGGCGAATCATGGCGTCCACGACAGAGACCTCACAGACACAGCAATACCACCCGCCAAAAATGTATTTGCTACTCAGGGCTCGGGACCTGCAGGCCGACGAAGTATATGGCGTCCGCCGAAGCCACAGTCGTAAAACCCCAGAAACTAACTCAATGACAGTATAACAGCACAGTATTCTACGTCAGGAAGGCGCCGTTGTTTGAAAATACTCGACATACAGAATATGTATGTCGAGTATTTCTATGAGTACTTTCCATTAGCAATAAGGGAATGGAATTCTCGAGGCAACTCAATAACTGGTACCACGAATTTAACAGAGTTCTTAAGGCTGGTAGAAAAGAAAATTGACACTATGTGACTATAACTTGTTATCACCGGGTGAATGTCTGTATCAACTAACTTGTGTTTCATCTTATCACTTAATCATAAATTTTCGAAAAGATTTGTTATGAAAAGGTTTTTTCTCCATAATCCCTTACGCAGAGTAATGTTCTAACCTGTAATATCTAAACCTGTACGGTATGTTACTTTTGTAAAATGCATGCGTTCCTTGTTCATACTCATTCAAGGAAGAATGTATAATGTGTATTACACTCCACCGACTGTGTAACCCCACATTTCTTGAAAATATCTTACATGTACTGTGTCTATGCCCTTCCTGCGAGAATCCTGTGAGGGATTGGTAGTATGTTTAAATACGCAGACTTCATGTCATGGAAAAAATACGTTAAGATGTTGTTGCGTCCACAGAGAGTACAAGGCTTCACGGAACACATTTATAATGGCACTACAAGCTTGCAACACAAAGCGACTATTCACTTAAGAATAAAACAAGAGTATGATTATATACGCCCACAGGCCACTCGGGCATGTGCGATAACAAGGTGACGTCACTAGTGTCGTTAAATGCTCACAACTCATTACAAAATGCTCAGAAATAATTCTTCGTCGTCATCAACGACAGCATCACGAAAGTGTACATAAAGTGTTACACGTGTGTAGCGGTAGCATGTTTCTCGGAGGAAGGAATAATGATGTAGTAGGTTCCCAAGAATGATTATTTCACAATACTTACTATGGTTCATGGAGCAGTGGGTTTTATGCAAGTGGACCTGCAGGAGTTGCCCCCAAAAGTTGTTTGAGGTTCTAGAAAGGCCCCTCTTCGGGCATTTCCTTCTGCGCGTCTCGCGCAAGCCTGACGCTTTCTAAGTTAAACAAAGTTTAGTTAACAGTTTGTTCGTTATTGTTGCAATGCAGCCTAAATGGTGATTAACGAGGATATTTATGTGTTAAAGTATGTTAGTTTAAGTGATTCGGGTATGCGAACGCAGCAGATTTGGCGAAGCGCTCGTTCAGTCAGTGGAATGCTGTTTTAGAGAGTGAGATCAATTATTCGATTAAGGTATATATTATAAGTTGATGTATATAACACAGAGTTCTCACCATAATACTGCAAGTGAGTGTGAAATGTGTGGAGTTGCGAGCAACGTGAAGGTTGCCTTACTTTGGCGCACGTCGACTACTAAGCCCACTTTTCACCTAAACTTGGGTAGGACCAGCTACCATACATATAACCACTCTTATAATACAAATTGGAGCGTAATAGAACAATATTCTCAGCTAAACTAGTTCGAAAGTCTCCTTTCTCATCGAATCATTAAAGGGACACTAAAGCCAACTATTAAGTCGACGGTGACTGTTGAAATGGTGGTCCAGAAACCTCGTATAGTTTTGCTTTAGTCTCAAGAAAGCATCTTTTTTGAAATAAAATCACATTTTACTGCTCCGCATCAGGCTAGCGTACTTCAATTTACCCGCCTCAAGAAGTGGACCAACCGGACCATCTGACGTCACTGTTGCCGTGCACAACGTTGCCCGGCTTTACTGCGCTTAGCAGCAGAGCAAAAGCAGCGGGAGCCGCACCAGTAACAACGGCCATTGATCAATTTCCCGCCATTGGCTAAAAGATTGCAGACGCTTTTGCTTCAACTGCGTCCCCCTAGATGACACCACCAGTACCGTGTAATTACGCGAAAAGTGAATTTTTGAACCACTCGCACCATTCTCCATAGTAACGTCCGGCGGTTCTTTTTTCCATGAATCAAACAGAAACGTACAAGCAGCATTTTATTGCGTCTCTTGATTCACGGAAGGTTCTTTATTTATTGCAGTTATATCTATTACTAGTGATTAATTGTAGGCGGTCCGTGTGATGCCATAGGGATCATTTTGAAAATGTCCTACTGTTGCGCTTTTGTTCTTGAGCATTTGCCTTAATTTCTCGGTAAGTAGAGCACTGTTGTTGATAATATTGTCGTTTTAGATGTCATACATTGAGCTTCCACTCTGACGTAAATTGTTATTTGACTTTTCTGTTCTTATTAACAAAAGAATCAAATGGTGGTATCAAATATAGGTGAGTTATCTTACAAGGAGACAAAAAAAGTTTACAATTGAATTGCCGCTAAGTAGAAGGAGAAATTAAATGTTCTCTGTCTGCTTTTTATTTTTGCTGTCCATGCAATACATGCTTTAAGATGCTGTTTTTTTTTTTGGGGGGGGGGGGGGTACTAAAACACAACGAGCAGAAAATGTGCAATTTACGAGTGCGACAGCAAAGCTTCCTCTTAATAGCTTCTCTTGCGTATAATATATCTTGATAATAAGCCACTGAATTGATCGCAAAAGTGCCGTTTCCCGAACGCGGCTTACAGTAGTGAATAATGCTAGGATTACGCTGCGTAGTATTTCAACGGCACTTTAAGACCGGAACGGCTTTAGCTTTCTGAAATTCCTCATGCCTCTTTCATTCTCTTCATTTTCCTTTCATTCCTCAGCCATTTTCCGCTTGCCCTGACATAAATAATGATCATATGGCAAGATTATCTTTCCAGATACGCGATGTCATAGAAAAACATTCTTCAAAAAAAAAACATCTTAAAGCCTTTAGTTGGAGGTGCCCAAAGTTCCCCAATAATATATCAAGGCAAACATTATGTTCCAACTACAGAACTCAAAAGAAGGAATATGGTCGCTTTGTTATGGTACTCAACCTAATGGAAACTGAACAATAACTAGAAACAATGATGGCATATTTTCTGCGTCAAAGCAGACGCGGGGGGAAGAAGACACTTCCAATACCGAATTGATGTACAGTACTAATTTATTACCTGATTTTGCATGGAGAAGTTTGACAAATACTGACTGTACTTGAGATTATGAAAGCATTTATATGTGTGCTGAATAAATCCTCTATTAAGGCACTACCACTCGTGCTGCTTAGATTTGAAATTGATGGTCTTAGCAGATGACAATTGGTGCATTCAGCTACTTTTATTTTTCTCATGGGAGTTGCTGCACTGTATTTATTATGATATGTAAAATTTGACCGATCTACTTACAGAGGGGATGAATGATATTCTAAACACGAAGGAGGAAGGCTGATATGTCACTTTAAAATCAGCACAACGTTAAGAGGCGGAGGTAAATTATGCCGTACATGACTTCCATGCCATAATATTATGTTTGCGCCTGGCATTTGTGTTCATCGTTCATTCACGTCACGTTATATACCATACTTTGTAAATGCGAAACTAGTGAAACAGCAATGAGTGCGTTATGAACTTAGCAGGTTGTCATGTTTTTAATCAACCTCATGTCATGATTATCATGTTTAGGCGTGTCATTTTCCTTCGTATATTAACGTCATGTCATACCAACTTTGGTATATGTGAAGCTAGCGAAACGGCCGTAAGTGCGCTATGAGCGTGGCGTGTAGTCATGACTTAATGCATGGCATGATTTCCAAGTTAGGGCCTCATTTATGTTCGCCATGCAGTCATGTCATGTCATACCAATTTTACAATATGTCAGGTTGACAAAACCACCGCAAGAGCAGCACGACCATGACATGCATATCACGACAATGATAACATGCATATCACGATTTTCAAGTTATCACTGTCTACTTATGCTCCTCACACAGTCACGTTATGCTATACCAATTTTGGTATAGATCTCATTAACAAAACGGCTAGGAGAGCAAAATGTAGTAGGTGACTAGATAGATAGACAGATAGATACGGTCAAAGTCGCCGAAGTTCGCTAAGAAATGCTTCGCATTATTTATTTTACTCGAAATATTTGTTGTTCATAACAACTTGTATTCCCTTATTTTATCAGAAAGGGCTGCTGCTTTTCACTATAAGATTTATATATGAAAGCACTTCGCATACCATAGTTTTTTATTCAAAATCCCACTTTTAGCAATTATGAATGTGGAAATGCTGTCACACATATAAGAGCTCTGTTGAAAGCCAAGTTGCTTTCACACATTGAATGGCAATAACGCTTGCTTTTCTCAGAAGCACAGCTCAACATACATCACTGCTAATTTATGACAATAAACAACAGCGGCACAATGACGCTACACTTACATCGTGGAATGTTAGTGAACCTTACAGCTTCATGGAATTGTCTAATGAACTCCGTCATAACCAACTTATTTGCGCAACAAACAGCTTTATTTCTGCGTTCTTGTGAAGTTTCCACGTTCAGGCGACCATCACGTCGCCGCGAGGTGGTTGGGTATTGTACGGCTGCTCTATTTGCCCGGATTAACTAACCAGGCTTCCGCGAGGAAGTGGATGTGTGCTAAATGCAAAGCCTGATTAATTTTGGTCGAGATTAAGCAAACGTGGCCGATGAAGGGTGGCCCGGACTCATTAAGGTCGCTGGATTCAGATACGCGATTCTCGTGCGTCGGCGTGATTATTCGCGTCTTGTGTCCCGGAGCAAGCGGTGTTCCCTCGTTCAACACGGCCTGTATTGAAGCAAGCACTTTGGTTTTTCCCTTTCTTTCTTTGTTGATTTCTGATGAAGAATTCCATCTGGCGCGTGACAGACTCTTTGTCTCTTTACGAGTAGTGAAAAGTTCCGGTGTCGGTCAGTGAGCTCGGCAATCAATGAACCTTTGTGTTAGAAGGGTCGGTGGACATGTAAGGAACACTGCATGGGAAAGCAGCACAATAACAGCTTGTGGAATGGTAAGTCAGAAAAGAACAACGTACTCGCAATTCGGGTTCATTTTTACAAATAATTTGTTAGCTAGCCTTTTCGGGCTGCCGTGTGTTCCTTAGAACCTGTCATTTAGCACTTAATCTTTTTCTTGACAAAAAAGGCGTGCAACAGTAATTCATTTGTAGCAGAACAAAGGCTTACGGGGAATTCACGACGCTCACGGAACGAAAGCAATCTCCTTTTGTGAACGTCGTAAATTCGAAGAAGTCTAACACTTCTGCAAGCAAATTATCATAACAAACTCTTGCTACGAAGCAGGAACACACTGTTGTGCTTAGTGGCTGTCACAGAACGAGCGCTAAACAAGAGCGCGCCGCCAAATCCTTGCGACAACGGGCGGCAGAAACGCCGCGAGGTAAAAAGAAAAAAAAAAGAAAGCCAACATCCAGGGCTCCCGGGCGCGCGCTCTCCCCGCAGAAGCACGGCTTCGCAGACGATCCTCCTCACCCCACATCGGCGGCCCAGCAAGACCGCGATTTTTCTAGAACGAAGGAGGCGGGGTCAGACCGAGTGAATCATCCTCGGGAGAGGGCAGTCGAACCGTCTCGTGCCTCTCCCCAGCCTTCGCTGCGTATCGCGCCGACGAAATGACGAGAAACATCTGGAAAGTCGCGCGCAAGGTATTTAACCGAGCAGCCGAGACGAGAAATCAGGAGGAGACGGAAAGTTGGCGCCGGAGCGCGTAGGAATTCCGCCGTGTAGTCGGCGAAGGTTCTGCCCGTAGTGACAGAACAGGAGGAGACGGAAGTGAGCGCCAGAGTGCGTAGAGATTCCGCCGTGTAGTCGGCGAAGTTTTGGTCCGTAGGGACGGCTCGAGCTACAGGCAAGAGCGTGGGTTTACCGCTATCGAGCGAAGACGCGGGCAACAGCTGCGTGTGTGAAGCCGACGGATTTCCGGCGAAGAAGTTTGAAGCTTGGAGAGTGGCCTATTGAAGACGGGAGTTTTCCTGGAAGAGAAATTCCGGCGAGGTTTCCTGGAAGAGAAACTTCGAGGGCTGCGGAACGACAACAACGCTGGACTTTGAGTGAGTGATTCTCGGAAGAGTATCATCTCGACTTTGGTTCCAAGAACTTTGGACTGAACAGGTTTTCTATTTCTTTAGTCCTTAAGTGTCTTGATTGTTCAATGCATGCGACTGCATTGTAGTGTGTATTGTTGTCTGTGTCCGTTGTTTTGAGTGTGGCTGATTGTACTGTGTAGTACTTTGTTTGATTGGTGACGTATTGTATGTAACTATTGTGGAGTGTGCATTCTTGTGTATTGTTTTCGATCTGCCAATTCCGAGAATATAATTTGTTTGTTTATCAACTCTCGGCTCTGACTTGTTCTTTGGACCACAGCCGGCGTCCGCTGGCGCACCAATAAGGACCACTCTTAAATTGTCCACGCTTTCGTGGTGCGGTTCGGGGGGCCGATACTTCGGCTCTTAGAATTAGCCCGGCAATCGCCTCCCTAATAAACGGGACAGGTGTGACAATTAATCTGGCGTCCGCGACATAGGACCTTTTGGTGCACAGTGTGTCCAAAGTAGTGAGAAAGAGCCTCGAGTGTTGATAGTGCTATCGGAACGATTTTGTGTGTTGTTCAGTGTTCTCGTTGACGAGTGCAGTGGAGTGTTCCGATAGACTGAGTTGAGCAGATACTTTTACACGCAGCAAAGTTTTATTTGCGAGACACAATGGATCTCGAAAAGTTAGTAGCTCTTGGTGAGAAGATGGGTCTTTCTGGCGCCGAACTACGGAAGTGGGTAAGCCAGAAGGAGAAAGAGGCGGTGGAGAGAGATAGGTTGGCAGCTGAGAGAGCCAAGGAAGAAAAAGCGGCTGAGTTGGAACGAGAGAGGTTGGCGGTCGAAAGAGCCAAAGCGGAAAAAGAAGCTGAGTTGGAGAGAGAGAGGTTGGCAGCTGAGAGGGCCAAGGAAGAAAAAGCAGCTGAGTTGGAGAGAGAAAGGCTGGCCGCTGAAAGGGCGAAGGAAGAAAGAGAGCAACAATTGAAGTTGGAGCTGGAGAAAGAAAGACTGGCAGCTGAGAGGGTGAAAGAAGAAAGAGAGGAAAGGGAACGGCAGCGGCAGCACGTGATGGAACTCGAGCGGCTCCGTTTGCAACAGCGAAGTGAAACTCCGGTCCAAGCTAGAGTTGAAAGCAGCGAACGGGAAGACCATGGCTTCCGCTTGAACCCAAGCAAGCTGCTTATAGCGTTTGATGAAAGGAAGGACGACCTAGACGCGTACCTCCACAGATTTGAGACGATTGCGAGGAGCCAGAATTGGCCGGAACAGCAATGGGCAACTGCTTTGAGTACTTGCTTGAGTGGTGAAGCGCTCAGTGTGTACGGCAGGCTGACGCCGACTGATGCAGCCAACTATGCAAGGGTGAAAGCTGCTTTGCTGAAGCGATTTAGATTTACCGTGGAAGGATTCCGGGACAGATTTCGGACAGGAAAACCAGCTGATGGTGAGACGGCTACGCAGTATGCCGCCAGACTTTGTCATTATTTCGACAGATGGATTGAATTTTCCGGGACAGCGCAGGAGTACGATGAGCTTAGAGAGCTGCTAATTAGAGAACAATTTCTTACTAGTTGCCACCCAAGCCTGTCGCTGTATTTGAAAGAGAGGAAGGCGGAGTCATTTGAAGGAATGCTTGAATTGGCTGATCAATTCTTAGAAGCGCAAGGAGGAACTAATTTGGCCAAGGTCAAGAAGGATTGTCCCGATGATTCGAAGAAATTGGCTCCTGAAGAAAAGAAGCGAGCACCAGAGAGCATGCAGCGATGTTTTCTGTGCAACCGAGTGGGTCATCGCGCGAAAAACTGTCGAACGATCTTTACGAGCCCTACGGTTGTAAAATGTTTTAAGTGTGGTCAGACTGGGCACAAAGCAGACGCTTGTCGGAACGGAGTGAGTCAAACTCACCAGGTATCTTGTGTGCAAGCGGCACCGAAATCTGATAATAATGCCGTCACTGATGGATTCGTAGAGTTGAAGAATGGGGAGAAAATTCCTATTGTGGGTGCTGTAATGTCAAAACAGCCAACCGGTGTTACGAAGGGAATGCCAACGCTTCCTGGAAATATTGCAGGCAAGAAGATTACTGTTCTAAGAGACACCGGTAGCTCCACGGTTATCGTGAGGAGATATTTGGTACGGGAAAGAGAGTTGACAGGCAGAACGAAACCGGTTTGCCTAATTGACCGTACGGTCCGGATGCTTCCCGAAGCAGAAATTGAGGTTGAAACCCCGTACTTCAGCGGGAAGGTTACTGCGTTATGCATGACGACCCCCCTGTATGACCTTGTCATCGGAAACATCGACGGGGCGCGAGGGTCAAGTGATCCAGAATGTTTGGGAGAAGACCCGAAGATAGAGCCCTCGCCAACACAGCGGCCGCGAGATACAATGGAGGAGCATCCCGTGACGGGTCTCACTAGAGCCCAAGGTGAAGCTGCGGCGCAAGAGAATGCGAAAGAGAAGACGATCGTGTCGAATAAGTTCACAGGCCGAGCAACTGGACGTACGTCGGCACGACCTCAACCGACCGACAGTGTAAAGGAGACGGAGTTGGCCAGCCGGGCGAGATGTAGAGGCATGATCAAGCGGGTAAATAAACAGACAGGACCCGTCGAATGTAATGACGCGTTAACGGTGTTGGAAGAGACAACGATGGCTGAGACGACGCCTCAGATATCGTCTTTGGAAAGGGCTCGCCGAAAAAGAACGTGGAAGCACAAGAAGAGATCGAGCGAGCACCGCAAAAAGGGGCGCAAGCGCTGTTCGAAGTACTCAAGATAGGTGCTGAGGTGGAATCAGAATGTGTTCGGCAGGGCTGAGTGACATAGGTTGTGTTAATGTTCTTGTTAACCTGTGTCTCAAGTGTATGTCGAGTGAGTCAGTGTTCTGTGCGATGATGTGATGTATAGTGTTGTATAATTGTTGGATAGACAGAACTTTGTACGTTTGTATTGTTTAGAATGTGTGATGAAGTGTTGTAGGCATGTACCTGTGGCTATATTTCATGTGTTGTGGAATTGAACTACAATGTACGATTGTATTGAGTGATATATTGTGAATGTGAAGTGTCATGAGCGACGGATTGTGTTACAGTCTGTGAGAGGGTGTGGTGACTGTTCGCGCTCGTCTGTGGGGTTTTGAATATTATGAGATAATATTCTTAAAGTGGGGGGCAGTGTCACAGAACGAGCGCTAAACAAGAGCGCGCCGCCAAATCCTTGCGACAACGGGCGGCAGAAACGCCGCGAGGTAAAAAGAAAAAAAAAAGAAAGCCAACATCCAGGGCTCCCGGGCGCGCGCTCTCCCCGCAGAAGCACGGCTTCGCAGACGATCCTCCTCACCCCACATCGGCGGCCCAGCAAGACCGCGATTTTTCTAGAACGAAGGAGGCGGGGTCAGACCGAGTGAATCATCCTCGGGAGAGGGCAGTCGAACCGTCTCGTGCCTCTCCCCAGCCTTCGCTGCGTATCGCGCCGACGAAATGACGAGAAACATCTGGAAAGTCGCGCGCAAGGTATTTAACCGAGCAGCCGAGACGAGAAATCAGGAGGAGACGGAAAGTTGGCGCCGGAGCGCGTAGGAATTCCGCCGTGTAGGTGGTGGTGGTGGTGAAAAACATTTATTTACAAAAGAGAGGTGTAGGACCTCTGTAGAGGCCCCTACAGACTAGGTGGAGTCTCTATTCCGGGACCCCATTGGTTAAAGCCGCCGTCTTGGCTCTCTGGACCAAGGCCTGCTGGGCCTGAAGGTCTGAGCAGCCGAGCAGGGCCGCCTCCCAGTCCTCTCGCCTAGGGTTTGGGTTAGGAGTAATGGCTGCGTTAGCTTGGCAGGCCCACACCATGTGGTAGGTGTCTGCCACCTCCCCACAGTGCTGGCACTGTCCTGTGACCGTAGGGTCGAAATGTTTGACTATGGCAGGACATAGCAATGTATTCGTCTGGAGGCGAAGCAAAATGCGCTCCTCTGCTTTCTTCAACCCCCGTGCGGGGGGAGGGTAGCGGCGATGACTTTCCCGATAATAATAAAGAATTTCCTTATATCGGAGGAGAGGGTAACCCTCCTCATCGGTCTCCATCGGCATTGACGAAGGTAGCCCGGAAATGAGCGCTCGGGCAGCCGCATCTGCAGCCTCATTTCCCCGCAATCCCTGATGGCCCGGTGTCCATATAATGCGTTTCGGATGAGGGTCCGTGTCTCTTATGCAGTTGCGCAGTATTGTCTCGGCTAACGGTGATATGTACCCGGCTGTATAATTACGACACGCTCGGCGCGAATCCGTGATAATATATCGGGAATTACTGTGAGAGGCCGCAAGGGCAATGGCGACCTCCTCAGCCTGTGTTACAGAATACGCCCTAAAGGTTAGCCCATCCACCTGTGTGCCCTCGTGAATAGCAGCCGCCGTGTACCACCCCTTGGAGGTGGGGCCAGCAACGTCCACGTAGTACACACCTGGCTTCTGTCCAAATTGTCGTTCCAGCGCCCGAGCGCGTGCGTCACGTCGCGCTGTGTGTTCATCTCTGTCCATTTTAGTGGGTAGAGGTCGGACCAGAAGGGCTGTGCGCCACAGTTCTGGCACTTTGACCCGTTCCTGTTGTTCGAAATCATGTCTTATGTGCAGACGTGCAAGCAGGCGTTGGCCAGAGTTGGTTTGGGCTAGCCGTGTGTACTGGTTTAAAAGATGGGCTTCCTTCAGCTCTTGGTATGAATTAATCACACCCAATGCCTTGAGACGGCTGTTGGATGTAGAGATCGGAAGATCAAGAGCCCGCTTTATTGTCTTTTTAATGATTGCCTCGATTCGTTCTTCCTCATGTTTGCGGAGGGAGAGGTAAGGGACGGAGTACATGACCCTGCTGGTGACAAAAGCGTGCGCTAGCCGCAACGCATCTGTGCACCGAAGTCCCCCCCTCTTGTTGGAGACCCTGCGGATCATGCGACCCACCTGGTCTCCTATCTTCCTTAATTTCGTCAATGTTGTGTCAGTCCGGAGCTGCTGGTGAATGTATAGGCCCAGGACCCTGATCTCCTCCGCTCGTCTGATTGGGCCCGCAGGAAGAGTGATGGAGATATCTGTGTTGTCTTTAGGCATGCCTCTAATGTGAAGGAATTCGGATTTGTTGGGTGCGCATTCGAGTCCGCAACGCGCCGCGTAGGTGTGTACAATTTCGGCAGCCTGTTGCAGACTGGTCTCAATGGCACCTAAGTTCCCTTGAGTTGCCCATACCGTAATGTCATCGGCATAGAGGGCATGATGAATGCCCTCTATGGCCGCCAGCTGACGTGGCAGGTGCATCATTGCGACGTTAAATAGAATGGGGGAGAGAACAGCCCCTTGCGGTGTCCCTCTGGTACCCATTTGATACGGCCCGAATTCGGAGTCTTCAATGCGGAGCAGGGCGGCTCTGTCCGATAAAAAGTCCTTGACGTAATTAAATGTGTTCTGACCACAGTTAGTGAGGCTTAGGTGTTCGAGTATGACGCTGTGTTTAACATTGTCAAAGGCCCCCTTCAGATCTAAGGCGAGGATGACCCTGTCGTTATGTTTCATCGCCACCGGTTGGATGACCTCTCGGTGTAGTTGCAGGAGTACATCCTGTGCCGATTTGTGAGGACGGAATCCGAACATGGTAGGGGCGAAAGCCCCTTTCTGTTCAAGATATTCCGAAAGTCTGTCCCGCACCATCGTCTCCATCAACTTGCCAACGCAAGACGTTAGAGAGATGGGGCGAAGGTTGTCTATGTTTACTGGCTTCCCCGGTTTGGGAATGAATGTGACCAGTGATGTCTTCCACTCTGAAGGGACCGATATCCGACCACTCCAGATGGCGTTGATGTATTCCAAGAGGTGTGCCAGCGCAGGATCGGCCAAATTTGCCAGCGTCTTGACCGTGATTTTATCCTTACCAGGGGCTGTTCCTCTACGCATTTTAGCCATTGCCGCCTTCATATCATGTAGAAGAAAAGGGGCATCTAGGGTCTCGTTTTCTTTTCCCGAATATATATACTCCGAACCTCTCGGATCGTGCACCTGGCAGAGATACCTGTCGCGAAGAGTTTCCGCGAGTTGCGTTGAAGTACCCTGAAATCCGTGAAGGGCTCTTCGCAGGTGTCGTTGTGTTTCTCCTCGCGTTTGCGTGGGGTCAATGAGGCTGCGAAACAGCCCCCATGTGCTTTTGCTTGACATCTGATGAGCGATATCATTACATTTGTCTGTCCAGTTTGCATCTGCTAAGTGCGTAGCGTATTCAGCTGCCTGTGTAGTTAGCTCCTGAATACGTTTTCGAAGGGGTCTATTATGCTTCTGACGTTTCCAGCGTCGCGTGAGGCTCCGACGGGCCTCCCACAAATGCAGAAGGTGGTTGTCAACGGCTGGGTGTTCATCCGATGTTCGCACTACGGTTTCGTATTTCTTCTGAGTAAGCATGATGTGTGCAGCCCAGTCTGCGTAATTGCCGGAACGGAGGATAGGCGGTATAGTTTCCGTGCGCATTTTGTCCCAGTTAACTAGTCGCGCTTGTGTGTCCTTCCGTTTGAAAGGATGTGTGGAGAGTGTGACGTTTAGGAGGCAGTGGTCACTGCCCAGGGTCTCCTCTAGGTTAGTCCATGTAACGTGTCGTGTGTTCTTAACCAAAGTGAGGTCAGGACAGGTGTCCCTGGTCACCGAGTTGCCAAGGCGCGTGGGGGTGGCCGGGTCGGTGAGAAGGGTGAGGCTTAAGGTGGAGATAAGCTCCGCAAGCCGCCTTCCCCTGGCCTCCTCGCGTGTGTACCCCCAGAGTCGGCAAGGGGCATTGAAGTCCCCAAGAATTATCAGAGGTGCTCTGTCGGCACATTTCAGTGCACGGCAGAAGATCTCTGCATAGGTGACGTGGAGTGTTTTAGGCGGAGTGTAAATGTTCAGTATATAAACCGCGTGATTTATCCTACGGAGAGGCAGTATCTGCACCATTGTGTAGGAATGCTCCGATTTAAGCTCGAGATCAATCTCCTGCGCAGTGTAAGATTTATGCACCAGAACACAGGTGGATGGGTCGTGTAGTCGGCGAAGGTTCTGCCCGTAGTGACAGAACAGGAGGAGACGGAAGTGAGCGCCAGAGTGCGTAGAGATTCCGCCGTGTAGTCGGCGAAGTTTTGGTCCGTAGGGACGGCTCGAGCTACAGGCAAGAGCGTGGGTTTACCGCTATCGAGCGAAGACGCGGGCAACAGCTGCGTGTGTGAAGCCGACGGATTTCCGGCGAAGAAGTTTGAAGCTTGGAGAGTGGCCTATTGAAGACGGGAGTTTTCCTGGAAGAGAAACTCCGGCGAGGTTTCCTGGAAGAGAAACTTCGAGGGCTGCGGAACGACAACAACGCTGGACTTTGAGTGAGTGATTCTCGGAAGAGTATCATCTCGACTTTGGTTCCAAGAACTTTGGACTGAACAGGTTTTCTATCTCTTTAGTCCTTAAGTGTCTTGGTTGTTCAATGCATGCGACTGCATTGTAGTGCGTATTGTTGTCTGTGTCCGTTGTTTTGAGTGTGGCTGATTGTACTGTGTAGTACTTTGTTTGATTGGTGACGTATTGTATGTAACTATTGTGGAGTGTGCATTCTTGTGTATTGTTTTCGATCTGCCAATTCCGAGAATATAATTTGTTTGTTTATCAACTCTCGGCTCTGACTTGTTCTTTGGACCACAGCCGGCGTCCGCTGGCGCACCAATAAGGACCACTCTTAAATTGTCCACGCTTTCGTGGTGCGGTTCGGGGGGCCGATACTTCGGCTCTTAGAATTAGCCCGGCAATCGCCTCCCTAATAAACGGGACAGGTGTGACAGTGGCTTCGAAGTTAGCAAATTATAATCAATTAATTTTATTCATATTTTGATACCTTCAAACAAATGAGTAAAATGTCTAAGACCATAAAAGCGAACTCACTTTACTGCTTTAACAAAAAAGCCCATATACCCATCTGAATATCTGATGGGATGTTGTGGACTTAAATGCAAATTTTTTGGCTGTCTGTCTTAAGCCTGCGTGAAGTCTTCCTGAGCTGCGCGAGAAGAGTAAAAGATACGTGCTGGCTATCAAGCTTTTAAATGCCTCGTGTGCATAACGGCTTCTAATCGGATCTTCTCTTTATCGTATATTTCACCTGAGTGTTTAAGCCAGTACCAATATGCGCTATAAATGTTGTTTCAGACTCGAGAATATTATGCCTCAAGTTGAAAGCATAGCGAATGTGGTTAGCTATTATAGTTGCGATTATAGTTTAATTGTCAACAAATCTCGAATGTAAGCTTTCGTAAGCTCCCAGTGAAAGTTTTCGCGCTGTCCTCTCATTACCTCATTAGTGCACTTTTCATTCCTCTTTCATTTCGTCATATTTTTTCGGTTAGCCTGAGCGGATAAAATTCCGCCACTTCGTGCTGCCACGTAGCCTGTACACAGTTTATTTTTTATTCTGAAAAGAATGGTTTAAGATACGACAAATGCACCATAAATGGTGCTGCTGATTATCGAAAGCAACTGAAACTAAGTAAGGCGACTTGCTAGTGAAATTTCAAAATCAGTAAATTAATGATTTCGTGTCGACAATTTCACATTTAGTTGTCAGGTACTCCATTTTCAGTGCCTCAAGATTTCCACACGAGAGTGTTTTATGCCGGGGTTCACCACGGCTCTGATGACGTGAATCTGTCACGGAAGTGACGTTGAAAAAAATAGATACTAAGAGATTGCAAAGAAAATAACCAGGCCCCGCCGCGGTGGTCTAGTGGCTAAGGTACTCAGCTGCTGATCCGCAGGTCGCGGGCTCGAATCGCGGCTGTGGCGGCTGCATTTCCGATGGAAGCGGAAATGTTGTAGGCCTGTGTGCTCAGATTTGGGTGCTCGTTAAAGAACCCCAGGTGGTCGAAATTTCCTGAGCCCTCCACTACGGCGTCTCTCATAATCGTATGGTAGTTTTGAGACGTTAGACCCCACGTATCAATCAAATCAAGAAAATAACCAGAAGCTAAGCGTCTGTCATGCGGAATCGAACAATCAACACCTTGATTCTCAGCGCGTGGCGATAACCTTTACACCACTGAGCGTAGTCTGGAAGGCTAACGGCAAGCCGTTTATACGCACCATACACCCTTAGGCAGTCTTCAGAACCTCGAAACTTTAGCGCGTTTTTATTATCAGTGGCAAAATCGGGTGACAGGCTCTCGTTGGGCGCGCTTTAAATGTCGTCGCTGCCACGAAGCGCCCCCTTCACGAAGCGTGTTCTCTCTTCGCGTGCGCTTATCAGACTCATAATTCGTGAGATCACAAAAGTCACTTCGCAAGCTTCCGCGGCCGCGTTTGTGAAAGGAGAGCTCTGCTGACACACGACGCAGGAAAAATTGTGATGGTTGTTCATGCTTGTCCTGTGTATACTTGCGTCCTCCTTTCTGTTTGAACAGCGCACTTTAGGTGTCGAGCTGTGTCAGTTGTTAGTCCGCGCTCGTATGCTAAGTTCGTGCGCGCTTCCTGCTTGAGGTCTGCGCTGCAATATTTGAGTTGCTTGGCGCTTCTAACAAGCCCTTGCCTTTTGTTGCTTTTGCTGAAACAATGCAAAATAAACTCTCAACTAGCTCTGTAACGACACGTTTTGATTTCGTGTTATACCAATTTCTATGTAGGGCGATCAGCCACGTTTTTTTTTCATTTCAACGACAATATTTAAACCAAACATCCCATATAGAAAAGCCTACTGCCAAAACCACGAATCACTGCAATGAGGATTCAATGCAAATACAATGGGTGAAATATAGCATAACACATCGCTAGTTTTCTTACATATGTGTGCACAGCATGCTGAAAACTATAGCAAAGAAGGACCAAGGAGCAGCTATAGCGCCTTATTTGTGCGCACACGTATCCTTGTGTACTATATCAATAAATTAATTATTAGTACACATTGCTTCGAACTAAATTGGGACATCGCAGCGATTTACTATGCGAAGATAGAGGTGTGTCTAGTGTCTTCAATGCAGACGATGCCGGCTTCTAAGTTCCGCTTGCCTCTCTGACTTCAATGTTCACACCTCCTTGCATTCGTATGTAAACGGTTTTTTATACTGATGTTTCTCGCTCTTGGAAAAGAACTTAACGAAACTAGAGAAACAAAACGTACTAAGGATAAATAAAAATAAAAATGAACACTATCGTAGTGCTTGTCTCGAAGCGCTGAATAATTCATGACTTTGAAAAGGGTATTCGAAAATCACGTATGTAAAACATACCCTCTATTGTCGTTGTCCCTGACATTCAGAACGGTAGTAGACCACATTTTTCACTCGCCTCGTACTTTCTGCCCAACCGACATCACGGAATTCGCCAACCTCCTGCATTATTCCATCTGTCCCTCCTGCAACTCCCCTCCGCCATGATATTCCTTGTCATTCCATTCTTCGAATGCGAGTTCATGTTCCATGCTCGAAGAATGAGAAACGGACAAGCATATTCACACCACTGATTGTTTTTTGTTTTCTCTCCCGGAACAAGAAATGCAATAGGGCCATCTCTTGCTTCTTCTTATTCGGGCGACGTGCACCGAAGCTCTCGTGCGAGCGGCTGAGAACCGTTCTCGGTAAAAAAAACACGTTAGCTTTGTACCCTGACGCCGGCAGTTGTGAGCAATGATCTCCGTCTGCAGCGACCTGGTTCAAGAACAAAAGAAAACGTTTTATATATATCCCCATCATGGGCCGAGGATGACACATGAGGGCCTATTGAAAGAAGAGCAATGCGAAGGCGTGATAGTGCTCGATGCCGAAGCAGCTGAGAACGTGCCTCCGGGATTTCGCATTCCACCCTGCTCACTTCTCGAAATAAAAGAAAACAACATATGTCAGCCAGACACCAAGCCATTGCTTCGCAAACAAGAAAACAGAAACTGAGCAGGATGGAAGAATACGTGCATATACGTGTATTCACAATGTGTTTAAGGGCTTGAAAAATACAAATGCTGCATGTAGAGGGCTCATTCGATACAGAAGATTGTTGTCCGTGAGAAAGGCACGAACAAAAAGCGATTCCGATGAATAACGCTGACACCTAAAATACTGAATATGCTTTGTGTCGACAATGTGAACAGTTAATAAGACAAGAGGTTAATATTGTTGGAACAAATGCATTTGAGGAGTCTATCAGTGTAGGGTACTGTAGTCGGTGCGCGGGACGGAGGACTATGATGGTTCATTCACCCTCGCGGAAGCTTGTGATAGAAACAAGATACTCTTACTCTTGCTCTCGGTCCTTATCTTCACCTGTTGAAGAGCTTGATCTAACATAAAGGCGGATAAGCCAGACGGAAATGACTGACGCGACAGCAAAACCGTAGAATTGTTCTGAATTGAAAGGATTCATGAAAGCCCTGTGTAATGAAAATATTATTCTTTATCGCGGCCAAGGTTCGTCAACGCTTGTTTTGCGTGTCGTGCGAGGAGGAACGGACTTCGAGATGACGTGGTAACAATACATGCCACGTTTATGACAAAACACGGAAAATTAACATAAAAACAGTGAGGCACAAAAGGTACGTACAACCAACAGAGAGAACTAAGCTTGATAAAAAAAATGACCAATTAGCGTTCAAGTAAGAACGTTCGAAAACCTAAGAGCCAGATCGGCGGTACGACAGACGCCGATGAGGTGCAGGGCAGGAGGCGGTGGAAAAGCGCTGTGGAATGCCCTCACTTGATGTATGACGCCCTGGTGACGCCGGCGCTTGATGGCATGGGTGCGACTACGGAGCTGTCAACCCGCATCGGAGACGCGATGCTCAATGCGGGGAATGGCCAGCCCGTCCAGCGAACAGCTTGCGTCGAGACGCGATGCTCGGCGCAACCGTGACCATTAGCCAGGCCACGTTCATCGCTGTGCCGAACGGCTGACCGTGGAGACGCCTCGCCGAGATCCGCAATGTCCTCGGCAAGGAAGAGAACAGCAGGCCAGGCCGCGCCCCGAGATGCAGTACTCGGGCCGGCAACGCCACCCCTTCTTGTAGTTGGACGGCAGTAGCATGGACAGCCGCGTTCCCTGGCCGGAACCTGGATCGCCTGCGTCCGACGCTTCGGCCCGCTGTCTTCCGTCTGCTGCTGCTTCGGCTCGTCCCCAGCCACAAAGCTTACCGCCACGTAATGGTCACACGTGGCCCAATCGTGGTGCGCCACCTCGATGGGCCACCACAGGTCATCAGCTGATTGGCTGACCTCACGCGCACAGTTGGCTCAAAATCCCACGCGCCTTGCCCCGCACTTCCGTCGTTGTCATCGTTTTCTTCACTCATCACACCCTGGTACATAGTCAGAGCAGCAATGTACTATTCTTTTAATTTTGATTTGGGCTAAAATATTATGTAAATAATGAAATTGTGAAGTTTTTTGCGTTGATTTGTGCTCCTATATTCCTCGTTTTGTTCTTCGGACGTGAAAAAATCGAAACATTGGAAGTGTCCGTGTAACTACAAAGCTACTATTTTCAAAAGCACATCACCTCTAAGTTACCGTCAGGACCCACCACAGTGGTCTAGTGGTCACGCTTCTTGATTGCAAACCGTAAGATTGCAGGATCGAATGCTGGCCACGGCGGCTGCATCGCGGCCAAAGCGAAAAGACGTAGACCCGTGAACTTAGACATAGGTGCACGTTCCAAAACAACAAATGGTCAAAATATTGGAACCCTACGGCGCCTCTCGTAATGATATTTTGGTTTTGCGACATAAAACACTAACAGTATTATTCTGTTAACTCTCTTAGAGACTGCCCCTCCGCGGTGGTCTAGTGGCTAAGGTACTCGGCTGCTGACCCGCAGGTCATGGGATCGAATCCCGGCTGCGGTGGCTGCGATTCCGATGGAGGCGGAAATGCTGTAGGCCCGTGTGCTGAGATTCGGGTGCACGTTAAAGAACACCAGGTGGTCGAAATTTTCGGAGCCCTCCACTACGGCATCTCTCATAATCATATAGTGGTTTTGGGACGTTAAACCCCACATATCAATCAATCAATCTCTTAAAGACCTCTGCGTTGAGAAATGCATACTATAAAAGCATTTTTGTAGCAACTGAAAGTTTAATAAAAAAACGTAGTATGATTTGTCATAAACAAAAGCACTAACTCAGGCCCGCTGCGTTCCAACCCAGTAAAAAAATTGTGTCAATCCCAAGTCAACAGCAAGCACCGCCTTACAACTTTCCGTTGTTAGACAGCGCTTATGTCGAGCACTTTCTTGCGTTTTTTGTAGATTCGTGCTATTTCTCCGGATTAAAAAGTGCAGAAAGACCCACCAAGTTATTGCACTTTTCCATCAAATCAAACCACGCAAATACGATGTCCTGAACTCTATGACCGCCGTTGTATTTGTATGAGCCTAGTGGCTTGACTAGCGTGTCATTTGCCCTACTTTAATTTGTATGCAAAATGGGTATGGTTCCTTTTGATGACACCACTAATCCGGACAGCCATACATTCAGAACGATCTGCATTCGTGTAAAGGGTGCCAATCATCCAAAGTGTCGTTATATTACACTGGGAGCAGAAGCCTGCTGAAAGCCCATGAGCAACATTCGATTTTCTTTGTTTCGTTTCTTTCTTCGCAGCAGTGCGCCGACTGGTAGGCAAATATTATCAATGTAAAATACATACGACATACACGAGGTATAGTGCTGCACACAGGATTACCGCAAAATTGATTATTGACATAAGCGCACCGTGTCTTCACTCGGAATGCATCTGTCGCCCAACACGCGGGATTAGACCACGGAACTACAGTTCTATCTCAGCTGACTTCGAGAAACGGTGGCGCCTGTGCACTGTCGCACTCACTGGGTGACCTGTATGAACGAAAGTAATCACATTCAAAAACTGACCGTCGGCGTAGGCCCACAAAAAGTTATCAAGTGATGACGTCACTCTATGACGTTATAGGTTGTCAAATCACTTGACTCTCTGGAACCCGTCATCGCATGACATCACTGCATCATCGAATAGGGGCCAATTTTTGAGGCACGTGAGGTCAAAAGAAAAAATAAAGTGAATACTCTAGTATTCCGATGCTAGCGGCAATACAATCAAAGAGTGAACCGAGGAAAAAAGAGATGGCTTTCAACTTCAAGACGTTTCACGCAATAATAAGAATGTGTAAAGAACTATGATGGTTATTTTTTTATTCAAGAAGTCTCGTTGCAGGGGAGGAAGTGAAAAGTTGGCCAAACATTATTGAGATGAACTAAAAGGCTAAAAAAAATTACACATGTAGACAGGCAATACTACACCTCATTCATTCGCTGTCGTATCTGTCATGCTTCACGAAAAGTTACTGGGGTGAAATAATAAATCTATAGCCCATCAGGCATGCACGCTAACTATTATTTTTCGGAGCTAAATATAGCAGCTCACGACACGGCGCCATCTTGCTGGTATAACTCTGATCGGTCTCCCTCTCACACCCATCTCTGTCAACCTTAGTTCCGTGCCCATGCATTTAAAACACCCTCTCATGCCCCTCCTTTTTCTCACATGTCAGCAAAAGAGCCTCCAACAATGGCATAGATGATGGAATCAGATTAGAAGTGCCAGCTGTTATGAATACACAACTCTCTAGCCCCCGTCATGGCACGATACTGACTAATGCCATTATTTTCGACACCCCACCAAGAGGCATCAGCACTGTTGGATCTACAGGAGAACTGAAAGCTGGGCCAGTTGTTGATAGTACTTTAACATATTTTAACAGAGCGCACGACTACGCGAACACAAGAGAAGAAGAAACAAACTGCAGCGCTAGCTCTCATCTAATATTTTATGCTGAGCGGTAATTCTAGACGCCTAAAGCACCACAGGAAGAAATAATCACAGAGAAAGAGCGTCAACTCGCAACTGATTTATTTGCAGGTGAAACGCAGGAAATATATAGCCGCACACGCTAAGCAGAGCACACTACTTCATCTAATCACATGACCACAGACATAAAGTGAAGACGTTCAATCGGCATATCTAATCACGCTAGAACTTGAAACGAACGGAGTTCTAGCGTTCGAGACGGCCGCAGGCGTATCTCTAGATAACTTTATGACGTTGTTGGAATTTTATCTTATCTCAACCTTTGTATCACATGATGGCAATCTTTACGTTCAGTGACAAGGGATCTGCATTGGCTCTTGTGTCGCTCCAGTGCTGTGTAACATGTTCTTATCCTCCTTAGACACTGCTTTAGCTCAAGCAATTGACAATGCAAAGGTGCTTAAGTCTTTCGGTACGTGGACGACTTTTTAGTCATTTTAAACGCTAACCCTCTGACGACCACCGCTAGTTCAGTGGCTGATATTTTAGCACTTTTCAGACAACATGCTAACGGCCTTTCGTTTACGCATGAGCTTCCCACTGACAATTGCAGTTTTAGACTTAAGCATCATGTTTTCGGAGCGACACGTGTGCTGGGTGTATCATCCACGTTCGCGCAAAGAGCTTTTACCTTTTGATGCAGCTCATTCTAAACTTGTAAAAAGAGCCATTGCAACCATGTGTCTCGAGGGTATGCTAGTGAAATCTCGCCATCACAGGATGCAGGATAGCTACTTGAATCAGGTTAGGCGGCTGCATTCAGCTGGCTATCCTAACTCTGTCATTGTATCCGTTTCGGAAACCCTCCTTCAAAAGTTCAAGGGCAAACGAAAATGCAGGCAGCCGAGGGATAAACGACCAATGGTTGTTCCATATGTTCATAAGGTAGCGCGCAACCTTATGAACGTGGCGAGCAGGTACAATGTGTCTGTTGTTTTTTTCTGCGCCACAAAAGCTGGCTGGCCTATGCCCACTTATTTCTAAAACACCGAGCGCCTCCACCTGTGGAAAAATACACACTTCGATGTATGTGGTTTGCGTAGTGGGTGTGGGGTACTTAATCCCACTTAGTTGTGGCCGGGTTTACATCGGCCAAACTGAACGGTGTTCGAACGTGAGAATTAGGAAACATGAGCTTTCAATTCGAAATAACTCCGGAGCACATTTGCCTGCGCATTGCCGTTCCTGTTCTTGGGAGGCGAGGTTTTCAAGCGTTTCTCTCCTCGCCAAAAGCCCAGATTCTCTGGCCCGTGAAATAATGGAAGCGTTCTGGATAAAGAAAAAAGGTGACTTGTGTATAAATGACCCGTCAGTCGTCTTGCGCAAGTCTGAGTTTGATTTTTGCGCTTCGTTGCTTGATTAGATATGTCGATTAAACGTCCTCAGTTTATGTCTGTGGTCATGTGACTAGATGAAGTAGTGTGCTCTGCACATGCGTGTACGGCTCTATATTTCCCGCGTTTCTCCTGCAAGTAAATCAGTTGCGAGTTGTCGCTCTTTCTTTGTGATTATTTCTTCCTGTGGTGCTTTAGGCGTCTAGAATTACCGCTCAGTATGACGAACCAACTAGCCCAACAACAAGTACTTCTAATATTTTATGCTTGGAAAGCTAGCACTAGTTTTCCCTAACAACGCGGAATCCTGATCACTTGTGTTATCTTTCTTTCGTTTCTTTTTCCTGAAATATTATGCTGTTTACTATAGCTGCCGACAGGCACAAAAGGAAGCTGCTTGCAGATCACATGAAGGCAGTGACGCCGAGGAGCAAATTTTCTCAACAAACAAGCCAATGCTGATGAAAAATAAATGGCAGCATATTCACTGAGTGAATGATGGAGAATGGGGCGAAGCATTCGTCCATCCATTCGTTCTAGCTTCCATCCGTCCATGCGCCGTCTGTGCGACCGTCCATGCCTCCATCCGCCCATCCGTGCGTGCATCTGTTCGTGCGTCCGTCCATGCGTTCGTCCATGCATCCGCCCTTGCGTCCGTTCATGCGTCCATCCATGCATCTGTCTGGGTGTCTGTTCTTCCCTCTATTCAACACTCCAAGTACCAACATCTAGCATCTTTTCATCATATATTCGATGGATGGATGGATGAATGCTATGAGCGTCCCCTTTATAACGGGGTGGTGACAAGTATGCCACCAGGCTCGACAAAAAAAAACCTTTTTTCTTTTTTGATGTTGGCCTAATGCCTCTACTTCGATAAATTCTATCTTAATGGAAAAAAAGGAAAATTTTCAGCTTAAGTTCTCTGCCATTTACGGCACACTGTCCATATTTTATTTTTCCAATATTTATTTTTGTCCTTTCTCTCTAATTTTCTGCCACCAATACTCTAACCGTCTCTTACTTATTTCAATCGCGGGTGTGTTCAGCTTTCCATTGTTGCCCTAAAACCCAAGGCTTCCTGTAGGCTCGTGCCCAAACGTACACCTGGGTGGATATCTCCACATTCAATCAGAACATGCTCCGCCGTTTCCTTATCTTTCCCGCAGCATGTGCATTGTTCTTCTTCTTTACTGAATCTTGCTTTATAACTACGCGTTCTAAGGCAACCCGATCTCGCTTCAAACAGTAAAGCGCTTCCCCTTGAATTATCGTAAAATGCCTCCCTCCTTATTTCATTTTTGCCCTTTCGGTAGTTACTCAAAGCCGGTTTTTTCTCCATAGCTGCCATCCAGTATATCCTCTCCGCCTCCCTGACTTTTCCCTTAACGCTCTTTGTTGACATATGGCTTACAATACCAGCCGTTTATTTACTAGTGAGTCTTCTAGTTCTTTTTCTCTACTGTGTGTCCACGCTCTTCCTATACAAATAACGGAACACCTTCTCTGCCCATCTACTCTCCTTCATATTTCTTAGCCTTTCTTCGAACCTTATTTTGCTCTGCGCTTCCCTCGCCTCAAAACCTGCCCACCCCATATCGCCCTTTACAGCCTCGTTTGTCGTCTTCCCGTGAGCACCCAACGCGAGGCGTCCCACAGTCCTTTGATTTACATCCATTCCCGATTGCACCTCTGCCCTCATGCACACCACTGAGTTCCCAAAAGTAAGCCCTGGAACCATTACACCCTTCCACAGCCCTCGAAGCACCTCATATCTATTGTATCCCCACAACGCTCTGTGCTTCATTATTGCCGCATTCCTCTTTCCTTTTGCTGCCGAGGCTTTTTCCTGTACCTCCATGTATCTATCACTCTCATTTACCCATACTCCAAGGTACTTGTATTCACTTACCCTCGGTATTTCTTGGCCTTGTATGGACACCGTCTGATCACAGGGATCATTGAATACCATCAATCCACACTTCGTTACACTGAATCCTAGTCCAAGAGCTTCACCTTCCCTTCCGCATATATTCGCCAGCTGCTGTATATCATCTCGACTGTCCGCAAATAAGACGATATCGTCCGCATAAAATAAACCTGGAAGCTTCTGCTCAATCATCATGCCGCCCTGTTTGTGTGACAGATTAAAACCAATGTTGCTACCTTCTAGCGCTTTTTCCATACTCACCATGTACAGCATGAATAACAGCGGGGACAAAGGACATCCCTGTCTCAGACCCTTGCTAACCTCAACGTTCTCTTTGCTACGCATTCCTTCCCACTCTATGCAAACTGTATTTTCTCGGTATATCTCCCTCAAAAGCTGTATACAGTCGTCGCCCATGCCCATTCCTTTCAATATATCCCACAAAATTTCCTGATTAACGTTGTCGTATGCCCCAGTGATGTCTAGATAAGCCACGTACAAGGGCCTATTCTCTATTTTAGATATTTCTATACACTGAGTGAGAACAAACAGGTTATCGTCTAACCGCCTGTCGACTCGAAATCCGTTCTGAAGTTCTCCCAAAATATCGTTATGTTCGGCCCATGTTTCTATTTTCATTTTTACTGCTTGCATCGCCAACCTGTATAGTACCGATGTAATGGTTAGTGGTCTATACGAGCGAATCTTGTCCTTTTCTCCCTTGCCTTTATAGATTAAGTTCATTCTACTTTGTCGCCAACTGTCCGGTATTTGTCCGTCCTTTAAGCTTTTTTCTACTGCTTTTAACAATGCTTCTTTAGTGTTATGTCCTAGTTCGTTAATGAGGCTAACGGGAATCCCATCTAAACCCGCGGCAGTGCGCTTTGGAATTTTTCCTTCGGCCTTTTTCCAGTTGAAATTATCAAGTACTAGCTCTTCCTCTGTTGCTTTCTCCGCCACACTTTTACTCACCGGGGAGATCCCCTGGACGCTCTTTTGAAACGAATCGGCTGTTACCTTTTGGATGTAACCTAGCGCTTCGTACCCTTCCAATTGATTTCCTCCTTCATCTAGAATATGTTGTTGCGTTGTGACAGACTTCCTACCTAGCGCCTTTATGTGGCTCCAAAAAATCCTAGGCGCGGCCTCCTTTTTTTCGTGTATCTCTGTCATCCAGCGTTCACTTTCACCTTTAATTTTTCCTCTACCAATTTCTGTACAAGGGATTTTTTCTCTAAATATATTTCCCATATTTTTTTGACTTCGTCCTGCGGCCGCTTCTCCTTTTTTGCCTTTCTATGCTCCCGTGATGCTTCGCGTCGCTTCTCGATCGCCTCCCGGATTTCCTTGTTCCACCAACTTTTTGGCTTCCTTTTTCCTTTCCAGCAAACAGTTTTCTTCTCTTTCCCTATCTCCTTCGTCATTAGATGTAACAGCTCACTATACTCCCAGTCCTTGCCTGGTATTTCGCCTACTTCTTCCTCGACTCTTGCGGCTATATTTATTATTTGTTTGTCATTTAAATACGAGCTGCCAGACTTTGATTCCATGCTCATATTTTCAGTTTTGTATCCCATTTGTAATGTTATTCGTTTATGATCACTACCCAAGCTGTTAATGCCTTCCTCGTCTATCCTCATTTCTGTCAGTTTGTGGTAAATTCCTTCAGTCATGAGACAATAATCAATACTTGATTGCTTGTTTCCGACTTCCCATGTGATCTGGCCGTCACATTTAGGCCCCGTGTTAACTATCTCCAGACTATGTTGCTCGCAAAGATCTAGTAATAACTTCCCATTGGTGTCTGAATATCCGTCAAGGTCATGTATGTGGGCATTCATGTCCCCTAGAAGGATGATTTCGGCCCCATTACCAAATTCCTTAATGTCCGCACTCATGCAATCCACTATCTCCTGATTCTTTTCTCTGCAGTTATTCCCCGTCCACAAGTAGGCTACCCCTAGCCACGTTTCCTTTCCTCCTACTGTGCCCAGAACCCAGAGGTGCTCTGCACACGTCTGTTTCACTCTAACCCATTTGGCTCCGCGATGAATTAGCATTCCTACACCCCCACCTTTCCTTTCCGATATGGTCCTGTTACACCCTTCCCAAACATAATTTTCAATATGTGGTGGCTCTTCCAAGTCTCTAAGGTGTGTTTCTGTAACCGCATACACGACTATCTGTTCTTTGTTTAACTGCTCCTCAATCTCTAACCATTTTGCCTTCCTTCTGCCACCCTGCATGTTTATGTAACTAATTGCAACACGCGCCTTTTTCCTTTTTCTTTTACCTTTTTTCTGGTTTTTCGCAATTCTACCTGTCAAAGCGTCCTCCTGGTTGTTTTCCCTGTTACGAGCTACCCCGGACTCCGAAGGGCCCGTGAGCCCCCCAAAAAAGCTACTGCGCGTCCTGCCAGTCGCCAGCCCACCTCGTGTCCAAGCCTCTTATCGAAATGAATCTTGTCTCTTTGGAATCCACCCCACCTGTGCACTTCCCCGTTTAAGTCCACTACCTCGAAACCCTTCTCTCGACTAATTCGCCATATCTCTTTGTTTGCGTCGACAACCGCTCTTTGCAGGTTGACGTTGCGTACTGGTACTTCCGGTACTGTGCATACTACAATTTGCACCTGGGGGGACACGGCGCGCATGTCATCCACCCCTTTCGCCATATAGAAGCAACGCCATCCAGCGGACATTCTAAGCACTAAACGAGAGGTGTCACACGCACACTTTCTTACGGCTTGTGCTTCGTATCTACTTCCCACCTTTAACCACCTCGAGTTCATTCATGGTATATACTAGTTTGTTGTATTCATGGCACTGCGACTCAACGCTCGCTAAACCTTACTAAAACTAAGGAGGTTACACCCAGCGAGTATAACGTAGCAACCCTTTCTTGTCAGATAGTGCTCAATGTACATGCCAATGGCTGCTAATGGGGATAGCAGCGTGCGCGTTAACTAAAAGCCGAATGTTCCTGTCTTTCATTCTCCATTAGCAGCCATTGACATGTATGTTGAGCCTCATTTTTTATTGTTCAACAACACACAGAAGAAATCTCTCACCGGCACCACCATGGAGGTCAAAATGTTATACTTATTACATACTACTACGGCTACGAGGGACGAACGGGTGCCGTTATAAGGAGCTTCGCCCCTAAAAGGGCACACGGTTTAATTCCTTCAGGACATGAAGAATAGTGCTACAGCTTAAAGGATGAAAAGCTCACGGAGCAATTTGAAATTAGCTACATAACTAAATTCAAGGTTTTAAACAAAACTAAGGTATAGAGAATGTGCAAATTTTTTGTGAATATAATTAACCGCGAAAAACAAGCTTATTAGTCGTGGAGGATACAGAAAATCTAAGGGACAGAAGACTGATATATTGAGTACGAATAAATTCTGTTTCACGTAAAGAGAACTGACAACCTGTCTTATTGCCTTTCCTCAATTAAATGTGCTCTCAGGCTTTAACACATCTTTCAGCGAATATCAATTCCCGATATTAATGTTGACACAATTAATATGTAATTAACGCTTACGAGCACAAAAGCTTGGCCGAGTTTGTATGACATTATGAAATAAATACAGAGTGCAAAAAACAAGAACTGACGACAAAATTAAACAAGCGGGCACCGTGAGTGCTGTGGTGTCCGCTCTTTTTTTTTGTCTGTCTCTGTTTTAGCTGACTATTTATTTGATATTGTAATTAATATATGTCGCGCCTATACAACAGCATAAAAACCACCAGTTTAAGCCAGTCATGGCCAATCATTGAAGGTACAATTATTTACCGTCGGCTTCTTTTGTCATTCGGTTGGTCTTAATGGTATCGATATTTTTTTCAAAACATATTGTTTAACTTTGCATATCAGTAAATAACACTGTATTGTTTTTACTTCTTTTTAAATCACAGTATTCGTTTCTACAGCTCTAGAACAAAGCAACGTGATTTTTTTAACGCACAAAGAAGGCGGAATGTACCCTTTTTAACGTCAGCTGCTTGTCACGAAGAAATGCGAAGAAGCGGACACAAGCCACCAGATCTCAAATAGTATTAGTTTTTCATTAGAAAGCAGTCGTCATGCAAGACCCACATTATGTGAACAGACCCATTTCACAAATGACTCTTTTCACAAAGTTGTTCTTCTTTCCCATATATTGACATTGATTCATCTGCTTTTTATGTGGAAATATTACATCTTGTGGAAGTCGTAATTTGTATGAGCTAAAGTTTTTTAAAAAATATCAAATGGGCACAGCGCACGCGACATTTTTCAAACTTTCTCCAAGGAGGGGCCTGAAAGTTCCCAATGCGTTACATTTTATTTTTGACTTTATTAATCCTTTGTTTGTGTCAACGGTCGCAATTATTTATCTTCTGTGTGCCAGCTCAAGACGCAGCTGATATATTCAAAGGTTTTTTTGTTATCTGTTCGTACCGCACAATGTTTTTCTCTTGTTCAAAATCTTTCAACAGGCACCGTAAACACATGTTCAATCTGCTTTGGGGGCAATATTATAGACAAGGAATACAAGCATGCAGCATAAACCTATTGTTACCCGCGTACATCAGCCCGACATTCAGTGGTAATTTTTCACAAATACTGGTCATATCAGAGGGAAGCTATACCAATCTTGGTTACATGATTAATAAATCTAAATCTTTTCCTTGGCTGTGACAAATTTGATTAGGCAGTATTTTCTATCGTCACCGAAATCTCCATAAATTTAAAATTTGGAAACATTGAAAGAATGGCTGTTGTATATTGTAGAGTTGAATGGCAGCATAAAATACACTCAAGGCCACAAACACCTCAAAATACAGCGTTGTCTCTTTAGATTCTAGACTGAGAAACTGACCCGCTTTCTACGTTACGTTGTACAGTGCAACGTTCTATCATGTCGTGGTTATAAAGCAGCAGTGATGACTGCTGCCGCCTTCGTCCCCCGTATCCCATCCCACACAACCAACCTATTCGTCTTCCCCAGCACTGTTTTCGATCGGACTCTCCATGCAGCGTTGCGCAGCGTACAAAAAGCGAAAAATGGTCACTCAGACTCTCACGCTTCGTTCGGGCAGCAGGCGTAGTAGAAGAGCCAATCCAACTGCTCTTGCTGTAGAGTGGCTTTCACACGGACACCGCTACCCACGGACATGAACCTTCCAGCCTTTCACTTCAGCATTTTGTATAAAAGCGATAAAAGTAGACGTGTAAAGCAATAAATGGAGAAAACATAAAAATAAGAGAATGGTGAAAGTAAGAACTTTTCCCTCCCTGGCTACTCCCCTCTGTGAGTGTTGTCCCTACGTGAGTTGTCGTCGTCTGCGAGGTGTCTGCATCGTCAGAGGCAACTCGCAGCTCTCCTGGGAAGGAGCGTAAAGTAGGTGCACGAAAGTCAACACAGCGAGAGAGAACATAGAAAAACGCAGGAACGGGGAAGGCGTTAATGGCTGGACAGAGAAGGACGAGCACGGAATCGCACTCTTGTTCAGCGCAGCTAAGGCTCGGAGGTTAAGTGAAAAGCACAAATAGAAAACAGCCCCCCCGCCTCGTAAGAGTGAGCCACTGTTTCCGCTGGAAGTGACGCCGACTACACTGGCCACGGGGAGTTGCATGTTAGACCCGCCTTTTCCACGTTACGTCCTCCGCGATTGCTAGACGTGCGTGGGGCTATCGTCGTAAGACACTCTATCTCACTGCCATTTTTTCGCCTGCTTTTTGCGCTCACACTTTTTGCAGCACATACACACCACCACCATTTCGATTAATTGAAGTCCAGTTGTCCGCGTCCTCGGGCACGGCGGTTGCAGAGAACTTGGCGAAAACCTCGTTTCCCGGGTCCTGCTAAACACTGCTACTGGCAGTGTCGTGCGTTGGTCCATATAAAGCGTTGATACAGGAAAAAAGAGAAAGACGAAGGGTAAGCTGACTGCTTGGCAATATCAGTCGCATTTACGAGCCTGCTTTACGAGTTTCCAGGCATTGACTTTTATGAGCCGGAGCTGCAGAGGTCGAGGTAAACGTGCGAAGCAGGTCACTACCGGAATGCTAAAACGAAACGAGAAGAACTCTTTCTGCGGAGACGTTGCGTTCTCACTTTCTTTACCTCTCGTGGTGCCCGTGTTCACAGGTGTGTAAAAGGAAGGATGCTTGAAGGCGTGAACTACTACAGGTGCATATTGGAGGCATACTGGCACGAATAAAGAACCGTAAAGATGGTGTTTGAAAATTGTAGCTATCCCGCTCGCAATAGATGTAAATTTATGGCTTCTATACACAATTATAAGCACCATATCTATTTACAAATATATATTTGCACTCCCAATGATTGTTTGCTCTTTGCGTAACAAAAAGTGAACCCACGTGTCTTGGATGGATGAAGAGAGACACGAAAAATGTGGCTGATCGCTCTTGTTAGGAATCGTTTAAGCGTGAAAATAAAACATGTCTTCACAGGGGTAGTTCAGTGATTACCATGCACTGTTTTGTCACTAGGCGGAAGGAATAACAGATTGCAAAGTCGTGCGAAGAACGGCAAACAGCAATAGCTCGAAACTTGCAGCGCGCTCTTCAAGCAGAAAGCACGCACGATATAAGCGTACACAGGACGAGCGCAGACTGACGAATGTCACAGCTTGGTCTTTATAAACATGAACAGAGACGCACGAAACGAGTGCATAAGTATACACAAGGCAAGCGCGAACAACTGTCACAACTCTTCCTGCGTCGTGTGTCAGCAGGGCTCTCCTTTCGTAAATGTGGACGCGGCAGCGAACAAAGAAATTTTTGAGCCCTATCGAAACAGGAGTCTGATAAGCTTACGCGCACGTGAGACTACGCCCCACGAAGGCGGTGCTGTCCGAAATGCGAAAGGCTATAACGTTTAGAGTGGGCCCAACACGTGCTCGTCGATTTATCTAACTGCTGACGACGAAAACGCGCTGAATCTGTGGAGCTGCGAGGACCGCTGAATGTTATATGTGTATAAAATGGCTTGCTGTTAGCGCTCATGATTACATGCGCAGTGTGGCATTGTGGTTAGCTGTTCAAGAGGTCGCTGGTTCGACGGCCCGCGTCAAAGATTTGGCATATGTTCTTTTCCCTTATATTCTGCTTTGCTGAAAGGATCTCAAAGACCTCTTCGAGCTTTTGCTGTGACAGTGCTGCATGTTCCACGCAGGCGTGGCAGTTTTTTTTTAATTTAGCGTGATGAACTTGCAAAGTTTTCTGTTAGAGCAGCATGCGTCTTTTTGCCTGTGACTTAATGCAATGTATTGCCGGACATACCACATATACGTGTTTCGTGAGCAATCCTAAATAAGGTTGGCCGCCCATCTGTTTCCTTCTTTTGTTTTAGTAGACCGATTGCGAGAAATGCTGTTAGCATACTTTCAGCGGCACAAACCTGCGCTCGGGGGTTTTAGGCCACGAATAAGAACTTTCCAGAAGAACTTCTTTTGGGGAAGTCGGTGCATCCTTGTAGTAGGAATTGTGGCGCGCACACTTGGATGAACATAAGATGATGATAATGATACAACGTTTTTATTTATGAAAAAAAGAAAGAAAAAAAAGGACGGGCTAAGGTCAAGAATGATTTCCCCATTCCAAGACACCAGCGGCCGCTGCAGCTCGCAAGGCTTGATCCAGGAGACCCCCTAGGAAGAAACACGGGTACAAGAGAGAAGCGCGAACTATCAACTCACTATATTTATTTGGTCGCTGCATATATGCGCGTTTTTTCTCACGGCCCAAATAAAAAGAGACGGGGAGAGGGGGGCGGAAAGCATCAAGATGGAAACACGTGGCAAGATTATCTTACTGCACGTCAATAATATCTGCTCTGAAAATTGCATTCTGCGTCCATACTCAGTAACAAACATGTTACTCACGCATTTTTCACCATTTTTTTTATATAAAGAACTCCAAACAGATCACGCCCCACACTCGTTCCTTCCTCCTGCCTAAAGCTTTATCCCTTTTGAAATCGGGCTCACACCCCAAGCACGAACTGCAATGAGCGGACAAGTTAACTATATTTCTTCTTGTAATCGACGTGGCAGGCTCCCCTACCCGTTCACTCGTGCAGCGCCCTGTTTGTCCCACGCAAAAACGTCTGCACGGGAGCGTAATTTGGTACACCAATCCAGTGGCAAATTTCAGAAACGTTTCGGCATGCTTTTTTACCGCCGCCGTTACGCTGTAGTTTGTTCTCGCAAAATTTAAGCATAAACCACCAGGCTTTTTTTTTTCTTTTTGCGCAGAAAACAGCTTTGATGCCGTGCCTTGTCATCTTTTTCTAGTTATGGGCAAATTTGTACATATGCAGCCCAATTGTAGAACTCTTGCTATACAGACGCTCTGTGTCGCCAAAAAAAAAATATTCTTTCTTTAGATGTCTGAGCAGTTTCTTACACACCCCCATGTTGATCGCGGAGGGGAAGCCTACTGAAAGTGGCCTAACCGTTCAGTAATAGAAACTATCATGATTCACTGTGAAAAACAGCTTTAGGAACAAAAAGAGGCCACATGATACCCAATACGAGTGCTTAGCTCTGAATCTATCGATATAAAGTTGTATTGACTGCATGTACTCGACGATAAATTTCCCTGTTAGGTGGTATCTCAACAGCGTCTTTAATTACCTGCACCTAATCGCAAAGGAGTACTCGAGATTGCCTTAAATAAGCGTACACTTCACCATTAAAAGTCCACCGTTGTTTTAAGCCAATTAATTTGTATAAGCAAGGAGAAGTTTGGTAATTACCACTTGCTTAACGAAGCCCTAAGCCCAACACGGCTCCACCATAACTCTCTAGGCAGAATGAATATATATATTTTTTTATTTTTTCGGCTAAGACCTTCTTTTTACAAAACAGTGCAAGTCATTACGGTGAAGCTTGGCCCTAAACGACAAATCCCTCGGCACGAGTCGTTGCACCTACTCCTTTTCTTTTAAGTGCTTCTAAAGAGGGAGGTTTCCATATCGTACAATGGCAACCACGATTCGTGATACCTGCTGTACGTACGACAGCTGCCCTAGAAAAAGCACCAATGGCCCCGATTGCGCAATAAAATTCACAACCACAAAAATAATCTTCATTCTCTTTATAGCGATTGTTATGAAAGAAAGCCACGTCTTCATGGGAGATAGTTACTTATTGTACATACACTGATATATGAGAGCTTGAACGACGTCTGTTTGATTTCACCGTTATACCACTGTTTGACGTTGATGCACCAACGTTGACGCCTAGTGGCACATCTTCACCCCATCGAGATCATGAACTAACCCTTGTGGTAACTTTAGTAATTAACATACACCTAGACCAAGCTTACGTTTAATATAGTGCAAATAGAGCACCAATAACCTTATACCACTGGTACTCGATAGGCACTCATTCAACGCATCGCCGTCTGAAGAGAGAAACGTGGAGGTGTTCGCTCCCCATTAACAGGGAAACCTGCGCTTGTGCTCATGTAAATACGCGACGGCGTTTCAGAAACGTGAATGGCAGTGTTTTTAACTTGTGCCATGAACACAAGAAGACGTTACGTATCCCGCTAGCGTGTCTTTTGTCAAACTGAAAGCTGAAACTATTGAGGAATTCATTTGCGGTGCTCATTCGTGCAATGACGCAGCACTTCACCGGGCCCCGAAAAGCAACACACCCTCCCCCCTCGAATTCTGCCAGTTAAGGTCACTGTGAAAAGGAAACGGTGGGAAAGACATCAGGTGTGCTTGTGAGAAGCATCACGCGTGATCGTCGGTAGTACAGTGAGAACGCTGAGCACCCCTCGTCACAAACCGATCGGTTATGGGTTCGATTCCTCCACTCTCATGTCATTCATTTCCACTAAACTTCGTAACATGTTCAAACGTGTTCCAAAAGACGGAATTCATTTATTCATTGTTATTTCATAGATGTGTTATACACTTTCGTGTTAAAAAAATGGCAGATTCTACGCACAGTGGGAATCGTTGATATGCGAAGCACGAATCAGAAATGTTGATATGTCACTTTAAAATCAGCGCAACGTTACGAGGTGGAGGTAAATGATGCCACACATGTCTTCCGTGTCATGATTATCATGTTTGGATGTGTCGTTTACCTTCTTACTATATTCACGTCACGTGATACCAATTTTAGTATATGTGCAGCTAGCGAAACGGCCGCGAGCATGCTATGAGCGTGGATGTCGTCATGTTCTTACATGACACGCATGTCAGGATTATTATGTTTGCACCGGTCATATGTTTTGTCATCCCTTGACGTCATGTAACACCAAATTTGGTATATGTGGAGCTGCCAAAACAGCCGCGAGCGGATCATGAAGAGCTCATTATACTCCATCGTAGCGTCAACGTGCACATACGCTAGACTCATCGACGCTACGTTAGCAAAACGCGACCACTCTATAGTCTGACGCCAAACGCAACCATTGGTTGCCGTCGGTCGGCGCGGCCCGACGGCAACTGGCGTGAACTGCGACATGCTGCAATTCACGCCGATGTGTTACCTATACAACACTGCGTCTCCCTCTTGGCGGAAGGATGCCGGACGCGCTGAAACGTGCTTGCTTCAAAGCAACGCAGCACGGCGCACATCTGCGAGTATAAGACAGGACCGGCGCATGGCGTAGCAACACCAGCGTGACGCGACGAAATGAACGCCGACGAGCAGGCGGACAGCGTCACGTCGAAATATGTTGGCGCCTTGACTGTGTCATTTAGTCATGTTCTCATATTACACGAATCTCATGATTATCATTTTTGCTCCAGTCACATACTTTTGTCATCCATTGGCGTCACGTAACACCGAATTTGGCATATGTCAAACTAGTGAAATGGCCGCGAGTGCCTCATGAGTTTAGCATGTAGTCATGTTGTTTCATCAGACGCATGTGTGATTGCTACGTTGGGATGTGTCATTTACCTATGTCGTCCGTTCGCGTCACGTAATACCGTGTTTGGTACATGTGAAGCTAGTGAAATGGCCGTGAGCGCATCATGAGCGTAGCATGTAGTCATGTTGTTACATGACCGGCATCTCATGTTTATCATGTTTGCCCCAGTATCATACCTTCATCGTCCATTCACGTTCCGTAATACCAAATTTGGTGTAAGCGAAGCTAGCGATACGGCTACTAGCGCATCATGAGTGTTGCATGTAGTCATGTGTTTACATGACATGCATCTCACGATTATCATGTTTGCACCAGTCACACACCTTCGTCATCTATTCACGTATCGTAACACCACATTTGGTATATGTTACGCTAGCGAAACAGCCACGAGCACATCATGAGTGTGGCATGTAGTCATGTAATCATGGTGTTACATGACACACATGTCATGATTTTCATGTTACAGTCTGTCGCTTGTGTTGGCCATGCAATCATGTCATACCATAGCAGTTTTGCAACATGTCATGTGAACGAAACCACCGCAAGGGCTGCAGGACCATTAAATGTAAATCATGACATTCATGACAAACATTTCATGATTTTCGTGTTGTGACTGGTAAAATATGTTTTTTATCTGTCATGTATGCTATACCAAGTTTGGTATCGATACCATTATCGAAATGGTAAGGAGAACTAAAAGTCGCAGGCGGCTAGACGGACGGACGGACGGACGGACCGACGGACCGACGGACCGACGGACCGACAGACAGACAGACAGACAGACAGACAGACAGACAGACAGACAGACAGACAGACAGATAGATAGATAGATAGATAGATAGATAGATAGATAGATAGATAGATAGATAGATAGATAGATAGATAGATAGATAGATAGATAGATAGATAGATAGATAGATAGATAGATAGATAGATAGATAGATAGATAGATAGATAGATAGATAGATAGATAGATAGATAGATAGATAGATAGATAGATAGATAGATAGATAGATAGATAGATAGATAGATAGATAGATAGATAGATAGATAGATAGATAGATAGATAGATAGATAGATAGATAGATAGATAGATAGATAGATAGATAGATAGATAGATAGATAGATACGCTCAAAATCGCTGAAGTTCGCTAAGAAATGCTTCGCATTTAAAAAAACAGCGTGATGCCAGGCAGTTACATAAAGCTTTTCCACAGTAAGAGTAATACTGTGGCAGAGCACCCTTTACAAGTTGTGTTCCACGGGTTCTTGATTGCCTCTGCATAACAAATATGGGTGCATACATACGTGCGCAAGAAACGTGATACGCAAGAAACTGATACGCAAGAAGCCAATCAATGAGCTAGCACTGAGAGGGAAAGTACAGGAATTCAGAGTCTCGCTGCACAACAGGTACTCGGCTCTTAGTGAAGAAACCAACCTTAGCGTAGATACAATGAATGATAATCTGACGAGTATCATTACGGAGTGTGCAGTGGAAGTTGGAGGCAGGGTAGTTAGACAGGACACTGGCAAGCTTTCCCAGGAAACGATGAACCTAATTAAGAAGCGTCAAATCATGAAAGTGTCAAGTACAACATACAAAATAGAACTGGCAGAGCTTTCGAAGTTGATTAATAGACGTAAAGTATGCGATGTAAGAAGGTATAACATGGAGAGAATTGAACACGCTCTGAAAAACGGAGGAAGCGTCAAAGCAGTGAAGAAGAAACTTGGGATAGGCAAAAGTCGGATGTATGCACTAAGGAACAAAGAAGGCAAAACAACTACCAATATGGATAGGATAGCTAAAATAGCGGAGGAGTTTTACAGAGATCTGTACAGTAGCCGAGACAACCACGACCTTAATACTATAAGAACTAGCAGTAACCCAGATGACACCCCACCAGTAATGATAGAAGAAGTCACAAAAGCTTTGGAGAGCATGCAAAGAGGCAAAACTGCTGGTGAGGATCAGGTAACATCAGATCTGCTGAAAGATGGAGGACAGATTGTGTTAGAAAAACTAGCCACCCTGTTTACGTGGTATCTCCTGACGGGAAGGGTACCAGAGTCTTGGAAGAACGCTAACATCATCTTAATACATAAGAAAGGAGATAACAAGGACTTGAAGAATTACAGGCCGATCAGCTTGCTCTCTGTAGTATACAAGCTATTTACAAAGGTAACTGCTAACAGAGTAAAGAAAACATTAGAATTCAATCAACCAAAGGAACAAGCAGGATTTCGAACAGGCTACTCAACAATTGACCACATTCATACTATCAATCAGGTAATAGAGAAATGCTCTGAGTATAACCAACCACTATACATAGCCTTCATAGATTACGAGAAGGCGTTTGATTCAGTTGAAATATCAGCCGTCATGCAGACACTGAGGAATCAGGGCGTAGATGAAGTATATATAAACATTCTGGAAGAAATCTACAAGGGATCAACGGCTACCCTAGTGCTTCATAAAGAAAGCAACAGAATACCAATCAAGAAGGGTGTAAGGCAGGGGGACACAATCTCGCCAATGCTATTTGCCGCGTGCTTACAGGAGGTTTTCAGAAGCCTAGAATGGGAACAGTTAGGAATAAGAGTTAATGGAGAATACCTTAGTAACCTGCGCTTCGCCGATGATATTGCATTGCGGAGTAACTCAGGGGATGAACTGCAACTCATGATTACGGAGTTAGACAAGGAGAGCAGAACGTTGGGTCTTAAAATTAATCTGCAGAAAACGAAAGTAATGTACAACAACCTCGGAAAGGAGCAGCGCTTCGAGATAGGTAATAGTGCACTTGAAGTTGTAAAAGACTATGTCTACTTAGGGCAGGTAATAACCGCAGAGCCTAACCACGAGATTGAAGTAACTAGAAGAATAAGAATGGGGTGGAGCACATTTGGCAAGCACTCTCAAATTACGACAGGTAGATTGCCACTATCCCTCAAGAGGAAGGTATATAACAGCTGTATCTTGCCGGTACTTAGCTACGGAGCAGAAACATGGAGACTTACAAAGAGGGTTCAGCTTAAATTGAGGACGACGCAGCGAGCAATGGAAATAAAAATGGTAGGTGTAACCTAAAGAGACAAGAAGAGAGCAGAGTGGATTAGGGGACAACGGGGGTTAAGGATATCATAGTTGAAATAAAGAAGAGGAAATGGACATGGGCCGGGCATGTAGCGCGTAGACAGGATAACCGCTGGTCATTAAGGGTAACTAACTGGATTCCCAGAGAAGGGAAGCGGGTTAGGGGGAGACAGAAGGTTAGGTGGGCAGATGAGATTAAGAAGTTTGCGGGTATAAATTGGCAGCAGCAAGCACAGGACCGGGTTAACTGGCGGAACATGGGAGAGGCCTTTGTCCTGCAGTGGACGTAGTCAGGCTGATGATAATGATGATGACATACGTGCGCATGCAAACGAAATCCTGGGTAACTGTAACCACAAGAGATGTTATCCTTGTAGCAATTATAGATACGCTCGAGGTCAGCTTGCGCCATCGCATTTGCTATTTTCATGGCGTCAGTCTCGACACGTGACTTCCACTACATCTTGTAGCGTATGCCAATGCTGTTAACGTATTTCGCGCGAACTGAACTTCACTAGCAGTAAACAGTTAGTGCACACGTCCTCACCTGTTCTATAACAGCGAGTTTTTGTGAGCGTCATTATCATTTTCCTTTTATATTATTGACAAAGTAAACAGCTATAAATGTCACAAACCGGTTTGATTATTTGTAGGGTACCATTCTTTTTTTTCAGAAATATTCTTGCTTTTTTAGCCTGGTCTGCAACTCCCTTCAACTTAACTTGCCTCAATATTCTTGCTTTTTCAAGCCTGGCCTGCAACTTCCTTCTACTTAACCTGCCTCGTCACGTAGAAGGTTAAAATACACCAATATAAAATATTTTGAATAAAGAAGGGTGACAGATACAGCGGCCAACGAAAACAAGGGGGGGGGGGGGGGGGAATTCGATGAAATTTTGTTGACCGATACTTTCCACCTGGTCTGAACCGAGTGAGGTATGAACCTTTTTTTGTTTGTGGGTTCCAAAAGAAAACAAAACGATGAGGTATAAGGACGCCAGCAGGCACAGGGCAAAAAATATTCGCGTACTCTTTCAACTGCACTCAGCCAAATGCAGGGAACGATGGAAAGCTTGGCAAGAGCTTGCTGGAGGAATAAGAGCGGTAGTTTTTACTGAGCACCGTGCATTTCAAATTATTGCTGTCTTAAGAAAACAAGCCATATTGAGCTACAAGGCTGAGGAAGTGAGAAATCACCTTTTCTTTTGGGTGTGTGTGTGTTGCCACTTTTATTTCTCTGCTGTTGTATATATAAAGCGTCAAGCTTTCGCCACTCTATGAGCTACTTTCTGGCTACTTTCAAAACGAAGCTCACATCAAGAAATTGTAAAATGTTTTTATGTTTTGTAGACAATAACAAGACTAGTAAAATGCTACAAACACATTTCGCTTGCTAAAAGCGTTCAGCACACAGCTCTAACATTTACGACTTCACTTCCTGAAAACTGTCGCTTTTTGCACCTTCCTTCTCATACTACATCGGGTGTTGAATAATGGTTTGATTGAGTTGAATAATGGTTTGATTCTGGCTACTCCTATTTTTATTACTCATATTAGCCTTACCACGAGTGTTGCCCCTTCTGGTGTAAACGTGACAGTACTGTGAATGCAATTACTGTTCCAACGATTTTATAACATAGCAAGATCAATAGTGGAGCCAATGTAGCCAAATACGTTAGCCATAGATTTCATTGTTTTTTTTTCTGAACTGGGCTTCACTGATTCGGCGTTACCATACAGAGAATTCTCAAAGATATTGTAAAGGTGGTTTTACTTTTGGATGCTCTGAATCAATGAACACTGAAATGTAACGATATCGAAACGTCAGGAAATTTGGCCTCTGCACACTCTAGCACAATACACGCATAAGAAAACTAGCACAGTTTTAAAGGGGATCATTATCATTGTCCGTCCGCTGCCTGGACACGCTGTGGAACCGCTATTAAAACACTTCGCAGCAATCAAACGTAATCTTCCTGTCATAAATCACTAAGCCATTTAGGCAGCAAAACATGGATACAAGAGATTCAGAACATTCACAACTACAGCATTTATTTTTAGAGCTCTGAATTTTGGATGGGGCCAAGCTGATGTTTGTTTCGCTGGCTGTCTGAATATTCCAGGAACACTGTAATTTTGTTTTTAGTGTGAAAGTAGATTGAAAATATTTGCGTGAATTTGTTCTTGTATTACAGCTCTGTTGTTATTTTACCACTTTTGCCTTTTCAGTAATTCTGCGTGAACGAACCTATTATTCTGCACAACGTGGGCTTTGGTATGTTGGTAATCAATTTTCCGATTTTAACACAATCTTAGAAAAGCACAGAGGAGAGAGTAGTGACATGAACACTGCGCAAACATGCCACATTTCATTTATTTCAGAAGGTGTTACACCAATTGGCTGAAAAGAAGAGAACGCAGGTGCATTTTTAATTAATAAAATGTGAAAAAAAGAAAAACTTGCAAACAGTTGCAAATCTCAGAGCTACACAAATGCTCAGAATGAATATTATAGACCACGACTGTTTATATAGGGTTCGCAGATATGCCATCGCACCTCAGTTATTGTTACTCTGCGATGCATACCGGTATTGATCCTGTGTTCCATATATTCAGTGTGATGAAAAACCTTAGAACACAAAATGAACCCAGAGCCAACGTATGGAGATGTACTTTTGCGTTTTTTTAGGCAGCAACGGCCAACCATGGCGCATTCATATGCAGTCTTCGCGTGGCGTTTGCCTCCTTTTTATATTCAATGTAAAGAATGTACTCAAATTATTCTCTACACCTCTATACAGAACGCCTGCCTATAAAGTGGTTTTAAGTAAAAAATTAATAAACAAAAACTCACAGGGTCCCTTCAGTGTTTGTCCGGCCCCCCTCGGACCTGTAAAAAAATATTCCAGCAGCTAACATGGTTATGCAGTGAATCTTAACTCTGGGGCATTGCAAACTATCTGCCACTCAGATATTGTATCACACTGGCTTCTTGACAGGCCCACTACTGACCAAACAACGATGACGTCAGTCTGTGACGCCACGCTATGTGACCTCGTTATGACTTCACCTATTTCGCCTATCTGTGACTTCACAATTACGTCATGAGGTCTCGTCATCACGTGATGATTTTTATGCTTTATTCGTGTTGACTCCGACGCCACCGTACGCTGACGCCATGGTCATCAATAATAATTGTTCGTTTTAGATAAGGCATCGAAGGCTATCGCCCTAAGAAATACGTACATAAATAAATTAAACAAATATCTCGTAAATTCAGCATGTCTACACTCGCCACAAAAAAAATGACTAGCTTGTCGGCTCTTGTGGTACAATTACTGCTGTTGAAAATTTGACCACCATGTTCTGGGGTCATCGGAGGCCTCTTTGTTGAAAAGCGTATTACAAAAAGTAAGTGCAGCTGCTTCAAAATATGCGCTATAGTTGGGCGAAAGTAGAGGTAACAGTTGCAATTCTTATAGTTTCCACGCAAGCCTCGACACGCCAACTGTTGATAATATTAGGCTAATATAACTAAGCGAAAAGTTGTGATGTCAGTTCTCAGCCTTCAAACAAAATAATCAGCCAACAAACGATACGGAGTCTAGCGCTGCAGCATGAGATTAGCCTAATAACTGCTGACTGACTTGGGCACACCAAGCGCTGTGAACCACGCGAAGGTAGTCTTCAAAATTCAAGGAATGGCCTCTATGCTGGTAGCAATATTTTTACTTCTAAAAATTCTGTTACCTCGCTTATCTCTTTACTTACTCAGGCATATGTTTCAGTGTTTATGTGTCAGTTATTCTGTCACATCCACTAGATATCCACTTATAAAACTTCAGCACAATGCACGTAGTGTTCATCACAAGAAAATAGCTGTAGCCAATTAATTCAAATGCTTCAAATTAGATGCATGAAGTCATAAAACTGATTGAGGATTTAACCTTACAACATACACCATACTTACGACCTTTTTTGGTGCTCGCTTGTCTTTCCTTGTTTTTTTTTTCGCTTGTGCAATGGTAGATGTACCCCATATTTAAGCGCCTGTCAAGCGACGCTCTAGCGACAAAGTGCTGAAAATGTTTTACTCTCGTTTGATAGGGTGTTTGTAAACAGACGTAATGATCTAAAACAATAGCTGTGGACAAATATTCACTTCTGCTGCGATAAGAACCGAAACAAACACAATGCAAAGACTGGCGTGTAAGAACTGTTCTCGTGTCTAGTGTCCGACTGACGAGAAAACAGTGCTTACGTTGCCCCTACTCTACTGTCTAAGAAGGTTTTTATGCGGATAAGCACTCGCCGGCCAGACGGCCTTTCTCAGTGGACACGCGCAATGCTCTGTGAATGCAAAGCCCCCTCACGCTTTGAATTTGTCGGAATAGAAGAAGCATGTTGAGTTCGACCAATCAACGTGAATCTCGTTTGGCGCAGCGCCTCTCAATGATAGCATCTATCTACCGGAGGATTAAGGCAAGCTAACGAAGACGACCGGCGTGTTTGGTGACAGGTCGGCAAAATTAAGGATTGAAACTCCACAGATTTTGCGCACTATCTTTGCTGAACCGCTTTAGAAGGGCCTTTCGACCAGGTAGGTAAACCTTCACATCTTGCTACGAAAACGTGAAGATTTGCGTTATTTCTTTCGTATATTCCTTCTCACTTTTTACTATCACCTGCAAACGGCCACTATTTCTAGTGCATGAATACACTCCATATAAACCTAGGTTCACCCGGCATGCTATCAACACAGAAACGCCAACGACACGTGTTCTGGAAATGTGTAGTATAAGACAAAGATTTAACCACTCAAAAAGTGCGTGAATTTATAACACTTCAGTTTATGGATGAAGTGTCCGCATATGTAGGAGTATTACTCAAATACACCTTATAGCCACGTACTCCGGTAAAATATTCCTTCTCGCTGAAAGTTTAAATAGCTGTTTCAGTTGAAATAAAGTAGCGCTTGTTTCGCTTCTCTATATCTCATTTTCTATGGATGTGCGCAGCTTGAGTGGCCACTGGAAGTTCTTTTCAGGTTCAAAAATATAACGGATCTAAACGAAGACGGTTCGCCCTGCTTTTCTGTGCTCTTTTCAACCTGAGCGCCGTGATCAAGATCCTCATTCTAGAACCCAAACACGAGCCGCCACGTCTTCAGACTCGAGCTAGCGACCTTAAGTCACGATGCAAGAAAGAAAGCAAGACACAACTTAACCAACGACCAAATCTTCCACCGCTTCCTTCTCTCTCTACGGAGAGAAGATTACGCGCTCCGCAAAGGGATTCACCAATCTACTTCTCCGAGAGTCCGCACAGGCCCATCTGTTGCCAAACTCTAGCTCGATGTGTTCGAGGACTCCACCAAAACCTTGGAGTCTCACTCAAGTGGGCGATACACGAACTTAGCAGCAGTCACGACGCTACCGAGTTTGCTGCTAGCTTTGCCTGCAGAAGGCTCACCAGCAGCAATTCTAAACAGTATTTCAGAGAACGGCGTACTACTAAATACTGCTAGCCTATGCTGAACATTAGAGGTAGGGCAAGAAGCCAGGTTACATCATTTTCATGCGCTAATCACACGCAGATGGTTGCGCCTATAGAATACTTTAAAGGAAATACATGCGTTCGCACTGAACGCGTCACTGACTTTACGTCTATGGTACTTGATTTTATATGTAAGAGCGCTGAGGTAGCAGCCTAAGCTATTGGGTTAACTGAAAACCTCCATTATCTATGTTGAACAAAATGTTGCTTATTAAGCACTCTTTCCCAAAACAAAGGGTACTTGTTACATACAACCAATATGGTATGCACCACTGCATACCACCATCTACGCTTGTGTCGTGCGAATGCGGCTTATATAAATTTGATAACCACTGACAAAATATTGCCACTGTCGTTCAGCTTACTTGAAGGGCAAATTTACCACCCTCGTTCAAATCACAAGTTTTCGAAATGTTACTTGTGCGTTCTCAAAAATTGACAATCATTTTCAGGCAGTTCTAGGTTGACTGCCGGACGAAGGTCTCTCTCGGTGATCCCCAATTTACTTTATTCCGTGCAAGTTGATTCTGTTTTGTCCCAGCAACATGATTTCGTGCCTCGATCTAAATGGATGCCGTCCGGAGCAGCGTTATTCGTGTCATGGTAACCATGACGTTGTCATATACTGTCTTACTCCCTTCGTATTACACGGTCTACTAGAATATTCGCTAACGCAGTTTCTTCCGTGACCCATTGCGGTGTCTTCTAATCTAACCCGTATCATTTTTTGTTACATTTCACGTTTTTTCATCCTCAATTTTTTTCTTTGAGCTACATTGTTATTCTCTATAATAAAATTATGACTCTCTTATATAAAAGAGTTGTTAATGGGTGTTTGTGATGCTCTGATTTCCTCTTTGCGTCCTTGTTATCACGCCCTGTCTTCTTTTAAAGGAATACATACCAATCACCTCAGCTCACTGTCATTTTGAGTTAATCACGAAGTTTCAGACCAATTCCTTACAACAGGAAGTGTGTAAATTAATCTCCCGAAATCTAATTACGATCATTGCCTGCTTCAATATTGAGAACTCTGTCAAGCTCTTGTGTACAATTTCGTAAGATGTCTCTCACCTAGCGAAAACAAAAGATTGAGCTTTTAATTAAACCATGAAGCACTGACCACACACAGAGTGTGTAGGTATAGGGGGCAATACCAAGGCAGCCGCACGATGTTAAGCTGGTGTGCAAGAGTCGCCCGAATCTTGCACTGAAAAACGCTCGTCATGTTTCCGTGCTAAGGAGGCGCGGTGACAAATATGGCGCAGGTCCGTTTCCTCGTCGTGATAAGTACCCAGTAGAGCTTACGAAATAAGACCGAAAAAAGTCAATTTTACCGCAACGGTGAAGCAGTGAATGAGATAGAAACAAATTGTGCTCTTATACGAAGCAAGGTTGGCAGCTCCGTCATTTGGACCCGATCTCATGAAACTGCACACAACGCTGGCGTAAGAGTATATGGCCCCTCTAGGGACACTTTTTCCACACTCTTCACGTTGAGACAGCAGCACAGAGAAGGGTGTACGAGCCGCCCGCTTATGGAGGGTGAGATAGCAGGATAGTGCACGTGCCTGTAAAATCTAAGTTCACAGTTGCTGATTATGCAACCCACCTCGTTGCTTGTGTTAACACTCGTTAAATACAGGGAGTTTACTCTTTGCTGCAGCATTCAATGACTGGTCTAAAAGAGACCGGTGGATATTCATCACATGCGCTTCTGCGCAACATAGATGGGCCGGCTTGTTTGATCTTTGTTTCAGCCACGTTCTTCACCCCCGCTTGTGTGCTATATTATCTTCAGGTAGACCGCACGTTACGCTGGAGGATTTTATCATTCTGGGCGTTATACCAGACATGATGGTGATGGCAGAAACCTGTAGTGACTGCCCATATAATTGCTTACGCAATAAAAACTCTAGGTTTTTGTTCAAGAACGCCACAAAAGGGTAGATAAAATTACGCTGACTTTGACTTCCCGTTCAGAACAGTTATGTTTACACCACAATTTGAATTGTGCACCGCTGCATACGAGAATTGCTAAAATTTGAGTACACAGTGATCAAACCTGTAGCGACAGTCTCAACACATCTTTGGTTGACAGAACCAACTCAGCGCAATGTTGCGGTGCGTCCACATCTCTTCGCCACATTCAGACCTAAGTGCAACTGCCCCACTCCAGAGGCCAAGCACTCGCCGCCAAGGTTATCCGTGTACACCAGCACTGGGACATTATTATAGCATTCATGCTGTTTATATCAATTGCCGCCACACAATCCTATATATGTAAATAAAACGAGTTCGAAAATATAACAAGCATTTTCAACTTCCTCTGCATCGGCTAACGGAGACTGTCGACTGTAGGAGCGTCAATGATATCTGGTATGCTACACTTGTCTTGGCATCAGCTGAACCATCGCATGTAGATTCTGCTTTGTTCTAGTATTACCAGACCAGATTTGAGGTATCTTTCTCGTCAGCATTGTTTTTTCACTCCTTCGCTAAACAGCTTCTCATCTTTTTTTTTTGTTATTTTTGTCATCACATGTCCCATAGTCACCACTATTCCGTGCCTTTCGAAGTAGTCTCTTCTTTCTTACTTTCGCAAAATCATCCAATTTGATGTGTCGTTCTACTATGAACACTTCTTCAACTTATTTTCTTTTGTTTTGTTTCGATCCCTCCAGCTGAGAACAGCAGCCGTGGCAGGCACTTTTGTCATTATAGATCATATTTGTTTTTGTTTGCTAGTGGAAATATGGTTTTTTTTATTTCTCTTTTTTTTTCGTGTCCGAACCACACTTCGATCTTCCCCCTCGTTCATTGCGAACACCAAAGGAAGTCCTTGCTACTCCACCTATGTTCGAATTTATGGTTTATTCTTTGAAAAAAACTAAAAGTAGGTAATACTAGTTGTCACAGAATTGAATTTAAGAATCCCATTCGTATTTTCTACGTCTTCTTTCCTTTCTGCCTCTTTCATTGCCATCTTTATCCTCGATGTTGCCTGTTTCTCGAGAGACACCACCGCTATCAAGAACCATTTTTCTTACTCGTGAACTCCGGTATAAAATAATACGGGGTGTACGCATTTATTTCGGTCGCTCTGTTTGGCCTTTATATAAAAATTGCAAAACAAAACTTGGTACGCACATTATTTGAAGCTCTGAATTCATACGAGAGAAAATGACAAGGAAAAGGGGAGAAAGAATATGGACTTCTATTTCCAACCAAATATCTCCCTTATACATACTGCGAGATCAGCGACGTGTGTGCTCCAGGGCATTACCTCGACATTTCATACCTCCAACATTTTCATGCCCTCCACTCATCGCTGTTTAGCTCATCCTCGGTATCTAATTTCATTTTACCAGCGCACAACGAGAGCGGGGCGCACGTATATCGACTCCAGTGAGTCAAATCGCCTCCGAGACGTCCCACGGCATTCAGCGGAACCATGGAGGGGCTCCTTCAAATGGCATCAGTGATGGTGCCTAAGAGCCCCGAGGCATGGGGGCTCAACGACTCGGGGGTTCAACGGTAAAAAAAAAATGTGGGGAGCAGATACATCACAAAAACATCAGATTCTGAAGCGGAGTTGGGAAAGAGATTGAGATGCTTTGGCATCTAAAGTTTTGAGTATTGTTTTTTTTTTCGAAATCAAAATGCAGTTTCTTTCCAGGAATCTTGGATACTAGGGAGGATTTCGGGCTATGTCTGAGAATTCTGATCGCCCAGGGCGACGTAATCCGTGGCACGGCGACCAGGAAACGATAGGCGGTTTGTTTGATGGAAGTACACACTAGGCTGATCTCATCGTGAAGAGAGTATATATTTTACATACGCAATTCCAGCCTCTCCACTCATCCGGTGTCACTTACCTTGTGGACATGTCGATACGTTCTGCCACACTTTTCAATAAATACGTCATTTTTACTCTCTGTATTAGGAGCCAAATTCGTGCTTCGTTTAAGTGCTCATCGAGGTGTGTGAGTATAGTTTCAATCTTTTCAAGGCAAGTAAATAGCTGATGGAGTACGTACTTGCTTATGGTGGATCTATACTGGTGTAATCACTCCACTTCTCTAGCCTTCAATCATTTTTTATAGAAGTCAACAGGGAACTAGCGTAAAAAGATGGAACAAAAAAAACAGCAGGAAGGAGCTTACATCACAAAAGACTTCGCAACCGACCTCTTCGACCACACCTAAACGCCACCATTGCGATCAACTCGATAGTGACAGACAGACAAGGAACTTAAAATTTTTGATAGTGAAGGTTGTACACGTGGCTTTCGACTCCGGCCGCGATCATAATAAGAAATCCCCTGCAACAAAATGAGAGCGTGGGAACACAGAAACAAATTAAAAGATTTCGGTGAAGTCAGTGTATCTGGAGAAAAGTATAAATGCGTTTGTTTTATAAATGCGAAGCATTTCTTGGCAAACTTCGGCAACTTTGAGCGTATCTATCTATCCATCTATCCAGCCGCTTACGTTTGGGTGCTGTCCTGGTCACCCCCTTAACTTAATGTGAATCAAAATTAGCAAGGAAGGGTAAGATGGTTTGAGAAATATGGCGAGCTGGCCATGACATGAATATTGTCACAATCCTGTCACGTACGTCGTCAAACACTTCCCGTCAGACAGTTGCACATAACCACGGACGGGTATGTGCCGCTGGTATGCTGGTATGTGTCACGGTTGATTGACACTTAGTGTCTACCCAGGAACGACAGGAGCACACATGGGCAACTTTAACAGTCGAGCGTTAAGAAATACTTGAAATTGGTAGCTTCGACTGGAGTAATGCAAATAATAAATGCCAATGTTAACGAGAATCTCCATAGAAAGCGTTGACCCCCCGACGAATGCCGATTATAATCTTCAGCGTCCCGACAGGAATCGAACCCAAGCATTCTGCGTGGCAGTCAAGCATTCTACCAAAGAGCTATACGCCAGGCTCGGAACTACTTTTCAAATAGACTCTAGTCTTCCTGAAACGTCAATAGTGGTTGCAGTGCTGCCTACCCAATTTTATAAACATTGCATATGTACTCCTTTGATACAGCCGTCACGCCGGGTTAACGTCAATTGTGGGTAGGTGTCATGCGCTGAAGTTGATTTATGAACACTGTCCAGAGCCAGCATCTTCGCGAGTAAGCGCTTCATATCAGCTTCTGGTGTTGCTAATACGCATGTTCCAGTTGACATCATTGCGCAAGAGCAAACAACAGGTTATATAAACATTTCCAACTCTTCAACATATGTCTGCGCGTGCTATACTTGTACATATATTTAGCGTAATTCCATGACGTACCGCTCTATAAAAAATTGCAACACGGTCACCTTCCTTCCGCATGCTTCGCATAACGTGGATTCCCAGGTGTGTGGGATTTGCCACTTTTTTTTTAGCACTGGCAAGAAAAAGTTTATGTAACCCTATTGACAGCAGCTGACGCGTTTTCATTCATTATGGTCTGTTTTATTCCTATGACAAGCCTGCTACAGTCTGTTTAGCGCATAGTGAACCGCACGCAGTTTTACGCCGGGCACGCTTCTTGCCTTAACAGTGGGAATAAAATTCAACTTCTTAAATTCAAAACAAATCCTTGCTATACATGGTCTAGGCCGCATACACCACGCAGTTAACCTTACCGTGAGCCAACCTTGTTTGCACTAACTTCGCTCACTGAAAAGTTGCTCCTTCGGTGATCGCGATTCTTGAACGCCCTCAACTTGAGCGACAAATAAAAACCTTCACCACTTACGCCATGAGGCCAAACTGACGCGAGCCCATTGCTTTCCGCAGAACTCGAGCCGCGGTTAATTGAATTCGCTACTGTACCAAGAATTCGGGTCAGTTCGTCCATTTCTCCCGAAAGCGGTCGAAGTAACCAACAGAGACGCCATTGGTCCCGGCAGATGAGTTCGATTAAGTGTATCGGTCTCTTCTTCCATTCAACTGCACGGGTGCAGTACTCGTTCTGTCATTCGCTTCGTCGCCCTGCATGACATTCCGGTCTCTTTTCTATACAAGGCGAATGACAGGGGAGGGTGGTGGAATGTGAGAGGCGTGTGTGTTCGAAGGCTTCTAAGCGGGAGCCGGCCATTGTGCTCATCTGAGACTCACAATGGGGTGCACTTGGCAGACTCTTTCTAGTTCCTTAGGGAGACTTTGTTGCGGGTCGAGTAATGGCCAGGGTCTCCCCCGCAATCGCTCAGTCTCAATTTTCCGCCGGAGCTGTTCTACTTACGGAAGCGCCCCATTGGCGAAGATTGCTTCACAAAGCACGAGACTACGTTGATCGTGCGCGGTGCCATGCCCAGAACCGCGCATTCCCTGTTGGGCAGCTCCTTTCCCTGCGCCCGTTACTTCATTCTGTCTATCATGTGGCATTTCTATTAAAAGATAAGTCATTTTTATCTAGCTTGGTTTTTCCCCTTCAAATACTCGCTCATTATCAATGGCTCGTAGAGCCCTTCTTGTTATTCTGCGTAACCTCGCATGCACTTTAGTATGAGGGCTACCGTAGAATGATTCGACAATGCATTGGTAGTCCAGCACGGACACCAATGACCAATATATTTTACACACAATTATTTACCAATATTCACTTGCTTAGATAGAAAATGTTTTTAATTATTACCCCACGGATATTAGCCAGCCTCATCGCCTGGGTGACTACTTGCACGAGGCCGTTTATGTTAATGTTCCTAAGGAACATATTGTTGTTCGGTGGTGTTATTATGTAATCTTACATTATCATGTATGAAGCGGGAATGCTGATCTCTGATACACCTGGCTCGTAGCTCTTTCAAATTCTTTGACGCGTTGGCGTGAAGGCTTCATTGAAATGAATAAGCAAGTCTGACGGAGAAACATTTGTAACGTTGGAACGCACTAAGATATTCCAGCTCTGAATGGCAAGCTATGGCTAGAAAAAATGTCTTTGGCATTATGGCTCAGGCAAAGAAAGAATAAAAGAGATAACTGAACCAAACCTGATTCAATCGAACCCGAACACGATTCAATCAAATACATCCACATACATACAATCAAACCCGCGTCATTGAAAAACTGGAGTTAGTGTCGTATATCATCAAATATGGTTCAAAACATTAAAAAATTACCATGTTTTCAATTCTAATTTGTGTTCACAAGCTCAATAGGGTGGCGTCGCAACGTCACGTGGATGTTTCTTTGCGAACACCTAGTGGTTCGCAAGGGAAAAACTGCGCTGTATTTGTTTGATGATTGATATGCAATGTTTAGCGCTCTAAAACCACCATATGTTATTATGAAAGATGCCGTAGTGGAGAGCTGTGGAAATTTTGAACACCTGGTGTTTTTTAACATGCACCCAAATCTGAGCACATGGGCTTACAGCATTTTCGCCTACATCGAAAATGCTGCCGCCGCAGCCGGAATTCGATTCTATGACCTGCGGGACAGCAGTCGAGTACCTTAGCCACTAAACTACCGCGGCGGGGCAATCACAGTATTTGTGTTCTCCTCTTCTGTATTTTTTGCATGACGTTTAAAATAATGAAACGATGCGCTGCGAAGACCAAATGCGATGAATGGCTCAGGAGCATTAAACTCGTAAGGACCTTGAGCAGTTGGTATCGCAATGCCATACCAACTGGCTGCCCCAGTGGACACACTACTAAAACAACGCCTTATTAAGACACGTTGAAGAACTATTAAAACACACAATCTACGTAAGAACGTCCCTTGCGCGTGTTCTAAGGCACGTTTGTTTGTATATCTTTATTATATCTCTTCATTCCACATTGTCTCCAAATTTATCTAAATTTCCGGTTTTTTTGCGCACTTTTGTTTTCTTTTTCAATAGGTGGCTAAGGCTTCAACGTCCTTTCTGGGTTGCCCAACTTCCGCTACACACTCGACACATCTCTTTATCACCATACTGCCTTCTCACCCGCCTGGATATTCTTCACGGCACAAAGGTTTCCTGAATGCGTGGCGCAACCCGAGCCCCCGACAGCATCGTCCGCGTTACCACGATGAGAGGAAAGCCTCCCCGACAAGCTGCTCTCAACCAACTGCATGCATATGCAGGGAGCAAAGGACGTTATACGCCATAACTCGCACACGGTGGCACTGCCGTCGCCACCGTCGCTAATCGCCCACTTTTCGCTAACGATCGCACACATGTCTGGCTCTCGGCGGCCGCGCAGGCGCGAGTGCTTTCGTCCGGCGGTCCTTCGACCGTGGTGTGTGCTCAGTCTGGAGCGTCGAGACGCTGAGCCACTCGTGGGGCTTCTGCACGTGACATGAATAACATCTTTTCCAGCTCCACAGAGCAGGGGTTACGCACCCTCTATGCACCGCGTACACTCTTCTCCATATAAATATGAATGTTAGGAACACCGCCTTAGGGACGTTAAGCTGCGCTGAAAGGAGACAGAGAAAGAGAGAAATAAAAAGGAAAGGCAGGGAGGTTAACCAAGCTTCGCTCGGTTGGCTACCCTAAACTTGGGGTGGGGAAAAAGAGGGAATAATAGAAAAAAAAGATATTGAGACAAATAAAGAAGAGTGAGTAAGAGATGGATAAATGCAGCTCGAGACTGTACGGCACGGTCTCACGCTGTTCTTTCACACGCACTCGTGAAGTCCAGTGGTCCTTAAAAAGCACAATAGAGCTTGCGTGGCTGTGCACGTATATGAAACCATCGGCCATGGTCCCAGATTCTTCTTTTCTGTAAGTGGTCATGAATCCGGCTTAAGCACAATGAATTCCACTACCCAGCATACCAGCCTGAACGACATGTTATAGAAACCAAGCTTCGTCAGCGCTGAAAGAATGTACGCGGGAAAACTCTGGGCTGAATTTAAACATTAATATCTTCAACGATTTTATTGATTGATATGTGTGGTTTAACGTCCCAAAACCACCACATGGTTATGAGAGACGCCGTAGTGTAAGGCTCCGGAAATTTCGACCACCTGGGGTTCTTTAACGTGCACCCAAATCTGAGCACATGGGCCTACAACATATCCGCCTCCATCGGAAATGCAGCCGCCGCAGCCGGGATTCGATCCCGCGACCTGCGGATCTGCAGCCGAGTACCTTAGCCACTAGACCACCGCGACAAGGCGAGTCTCCAACGAAACAGCCCTACAAGCCTCGTACATACGCGTACGTACAGGCGCACTATACCGGCTATTTCAAGATATCTAACAAAGATGTTTGAAAAACCACACAAGGGAACTATCTGCGTACTACCGGCACCGTTTTTTTTACTGTGGGAGAACGCATCTTCAGATGCAAAGAAACATTCATTGCAGTAGTAATTATAGAAATTGAAACAATTAACCTCGTCAACCAGCATAAGTAAGCGGTCAAATAAGTTGGGGAATTGAAGTCCTTCCGGAGAATACTTTATAGTCACTTTGAAATTTTTGAAAGGCCCTGGTAGTACCCGCGGAGCGATAAAATCTGGCTTATATAGCTAGCTAAATCGAAACGGACGCGTCAAACAGCACTTAGACCATACACTTTGAAAACACTCATTACCTTTCAAACAATCAATGAATCAACTGTCTTTTTGTTCATTTAACAAACAGACAGAGGAGCGACAAATAAAAGCTGTCTTGCGACAGGTAGATGGACAACGCCTATGATGACGACACTGTTTTGCTCATCGTTAACAACCGTCAATTTACAGGCTTCGTTTTGTGGCAACGCTTTCCTGCCGCCAGAACCTGGTGATGACGTTATAGGGAGTTTTCGAATAAGGGCCCCACAAGTTTGGGGCTCCAAAGAAATCACGCCAAGACCACTGCGCATGCGCCAAACCCAAGCCGCGTTTGGGTTTTGGGTTGGGGAGACTAATCCTCGAATTTAGCGGGAACCCGAAAGCCTGCCCCAAAAGCCTTGAATCTGACCAACGTGACGGCACCCACTTGAGTGACGGCTCTCGACCAAGACTAGGGTGACATAGAATAGGGGCAGTGTTCAAAGCGCCATGGACCCTATTTGAAAACTCATCGCTCATGCTTGACTCAAAACATTCACACGCAAAAGGCTTTGGGGCCCCGAACTTTTCGGGCCTCTATTCGAAAACTCCTTATTACTTATAGTGCCTTGGAACATCTTGGACAACAAGCCAGAAGAGAACCTTTAACATGCTTCAGTACCTCCTGGCACAGCGGCAGTGTTTCCAGAGTGTGGAATACAAGTCGATTAATACCACTTCTGAAAGCGGGAAAACCCCATTGCACTTGACAGAGTAGCACCCTATCGCCCTCGCAAGCTGCCTTGGTAAAGTGATGGAAAGATTGATTATATTTCGTCTCAAGTGGTGCTTGGAACGCTTAAATATGTAACCTGCAGGCATGGCAGGCTTTCGTCGGGGCAGCTCCTCTATAGACTGTGTCCTTTACTTATCGACATTTACTCAGCAAGAAAAAATTCGCAAGCGTATGTCAGTCGAATATCTATCTATCTATCTATCTATCTATCTATCTATCTATCTATCTATCTATCTAACTAACTAACTAACTATCTATCTATCTATCTATCATCCGCCTACGAATTTAGCTATCCTGGCCGCTAATGGTATCGCCACCTAGATTAGTATGGCATAACGTTATTATATGACGAAGCATAAGTGACTAGTCATAACATGAAAATCATGACATGTATGTCATGAATGCCATGATTTACATTTCACGGTTTTGCTGCTCCTTCGGTGCTTTCGTTCACATACCATATTCCAAAATTGGTATGGTATGACGTGACTGCATGGCGAACATAAGTGACAGACCCTAACGTGGAACTGATGACAAGCATGTCATGTAACTCACGACTACACGCCATGCTCATGTTGCGCTCGCGGTCGTTTCGCTAGCTTCACATATACCAACTTTGGTGTTACGTGACGTGGATGACTGCGCACAATTGTCAGGCGCAAGCATGATAATTGTCATGTGATTTCATGTTGTGACTAATATACATTACTAGTTCTTTGGGCTCTTTTCGGTATTTAAACCTCTCGTTTCTGCTTATGCCTCTCGTGTTTATTTCGCGCCAAAAGCTACCGTAAGAGTGAACCAACTCACCCAACAAATCACGACGTGGAAGTTATGTACGGCATAATTTACATCCGCTTCTTAACGTTGGGGTGATTTTAATGTGACAATTTAATCTTTCTCATTCGTGCTTCGCATATCTTCGACTCCCGCTGTACGTGGGATTTACCAATTTTTTTCATCAACATATTTTGTAGACTGTTGGTTTTGAAGTTTATTTTGCACTGATCACGTAATTTTATTTGCTTATTAACTGGTTTTTATTGTTGTGCGCACACACCAACCATTATGTGGGGTGTATGGCACTGATTAGGAAAGCAGCCAATCAACCAATTTTTTGTTGTTGTCCTCAACCTGTGAAACTGCATATGATAGAAATAAAGAAATAAATGTTTCATTTGCTATATATATATATATATATATATATATATATATATATATATATATATATATATATATATATATATATATATATATATATATATATATATATATATATATATATATATATATATATATATATATATATATATATATATATATAGCAAATGAAACGTTTATTTCCATCACATACAGTTTCACAGGTTAAGAACAAGAAAAGATTGGTTGATTGGCTGCTTACCTTATATATATATATATATATATATATATATATATATATATATATATATATATATATATATATATATATATATATATATATATATATATATATATATATATATATATATATATATATATATATATATATATATATATATATATATTGTAATGTAATCAGCTTCAAAAACATGCTTGCAATATTATAACCCGTTTTAGTACCTCATTGATTACGCTTCCGCACCGTAAATAAAGCCAAGTGTGTTTTATTTAGTAGTGTATCAACGCGACGTTTCTGCTTTGCAAAGTGATAATAGGGTTCGAACGCTGACGTCCCAACTCACTGTTAGCTAGATCATGCGCGTGTATAGTTGCGCTCTTCAGAGCCCCACTGCTTCTTTTGTGACCGTGCATAGAGGCGAAAATACATAGGATAAGAAGCAGGAGCATCAGTTTTCTCTATTTCTGTGCCACTTTTGCTTCCGTGCGAGATGCCTCGGATCTACTAAGCATCTGAAGAGAGCAGCCATCCGCTCGCATGAGCTAGTTAAGAGTAAACTACTGAGTGCATATATTTCTTGCCACGCGCATCAGCAGCAAGTACTTCATTCGTGTGCGGCTTTCGTGCCCAGTGAGCAACAGGTGTTCCTGTATTACCTGCTGGTAAACAAAAAAGGAACTACACTTCTATAGGGGCGTTCAAACACGCAAAGTCGGCGAGAGTACCCCATCAAAGAAAGATACCCCCCCCCCTTTACAAAAGTAAATGAGTCAGTGCAGTACGTCTGCGCTGACTCATTTACTTTCGTGAATTCCTGCTTTTGCGCCTAGGCACACAAGCGGGCATGTCACGTGGTACTTTTTTGCATTAAGAGGGCCTCTGTAGTAAGCAGAAAAACCCTATTGATTAACATACATACAGTTATAAAGTGTGTAATCGAATGTCTTGCAAACCGGTTGACAAGTTTCTACATAGGACTGGTAGGAGCTCGTTTGCTTCAAAACTTAGTTACTTAAACTCAAGTACTGAAGCAATTAGGGGAAAACAAAAATATTCCGATTTACTCCATGAAATTCTAAGCAACATGCGTTAGGTCTCGTTGTCTTATAGCACGTCGGCATACTTTTAAGCTCTTAGCAAAGATGGCTCGGACTTCCTGTGTGTAAGCTATGTGGCAGTGTGATATCCCTTGAGCCATTCCAAGTCATCTATCTACGTGCCCTCGCTGTCCGTTGCTCTCCGTCCCTTTGCCTATTTCCTGAACGTTCACCCGCTACTGCTGATGTTGTGGTCCACACTGCATCGTGTCACTCGCAGGGCAAGTTGCATGCACTTTGGCTCCCGTTATTATCCACAGCCACAAGCTCTGTATTGATGATTTGCCGCAGCTAGTTTTTCTAAGCAAAACTAGATGGCGCCCTCGCCTCGAAGCACGAGGCGAGGGCGCCAGGGTTCCTAGTAGTACATCAACAAGCCCAGATGGCATTCCAATTAGGCTGATAAAGACATTAGGTCCGAAGTCTAAGCAGGCTTTGAGAGAGGCAGTGAGCAAAATAATAATCGATGGTGAAGTTCCCGATGGATGGAAACTTAGCAGGATGAGCATGATCTATAAAGGAAAGGGGGACAAAGCTGACATAAACAACTACCGTCCTATAACAGTGACATCAGTGGTCTACAGGCTGGCGATGCAGATTATAAAGGAAAGACTGCAGGCATGAATAGAAGATGAGGGGGTGCTGGGGGAACTGCAGAATGGGTTTCGGAAACACAGGAGGTTGGAAGACAATCTGTTCTCACTGACGCAGTGCATCGAAATAGCAGAAAAGGAACACAGGTCCTTGTGGCTAGCATTCTTGGATATCAAGGGAGCGTACGATAGCGTGGTTCAAGAGGAATTGTGGGGAATACTGGACACACTAGGCGTGGAACATGTAGTCACTAATCTTTTAAAGGGTATCTATAAATGTAACAAGGTAGTTATAAAGTGGGAAAAACAGGTATCCAAGCCTGAAGAGGTGAAACGGGGGCTTAGGCAGGGGTGCCCCCTGTCACCCTTATTATTCATGATGTACCTACAAGGATTAGAGGCAAAATTAGAGGGAAGTGGGCTGGGCTTCAACCTCTCTTTAGTCAAACAAGGAAAACTTATTGATCAGGCACTACCAGCATTAATGTACGCAGATGATATAGTGCTAATGGCCAACAACAAGGAAGATTTGCAGAGATTGATGGACATCTGCGGTAATGAGAGAGATAGGTTAGATTTTAGATTCAGTAAGGAAAAATCAGCAGTCATAATTTTCAATGACAACGAAGGTAGTGAGCTTAGGATACAGGAGGTCACGCTAGAGATAACAGATAAATACAAATATCTGGGCGTATGGATAAGCAATGGGACCGAGTACCTGAGGGAACATGAAATATACGTGACGACTAAAGGTAACAGGAATGCAGCAGTGATGAAAAATAGGGCACTGTGGAATTACAATAGGTATGATGTTGTGAGAGGAATATGGAAAGGGGTCATGGTTCCTGGACTGACGTTCGGCAATGTGGTCTTGTGCATGAGATCAGAAGTTCAAGCAAGATTAGAAATTAAGCAACGTGGAATAGGTAGGCTTGCTTTAGGAGCTCACGGGAATACACCAAATCAGGGAGTACAAGGTGATATGGGATGGACATCATTTGAGGGCAGGGAAGCTAGCAGCAAGATAAAATTTGAGAAGCGATTGAGAGAAATGAAGGAGGAGTGTTGGGCTAGGAAAGTTTTCAGCTACTTGTACATGAAGAATGTCGATACAAAATGGAAAAAGCGAACCAGGAAGTTGACTGGTAAATACTTAGAAAACAGCAGGTGGCCAAACCAAAAAGAACTATCGGTTAAGAAGAAAGTGAAGGAAACGGAGACTGACATGTGGAAAATGGGCATGATTAAGAAGTCCGCACTAGAGATCTATCGAACTTCTAAGCAGGAAATTGCCAAGGAAAGGATCTATGATAATACTCGGGGTAGTTCTCTACTGTTTGAGGCAAGGACGGGAGTACTGCGAACCAAGACATATCGGGCCAAATACGAAGGGGTAGACACAGTATGCAGTGCGTGTGGAGAGGAAGAAGAAACTGCCGAACACTTGATAATGTTCTGTAAAGGGCTTCACCCTATAGTTCAGGATGATGGCGCAGAGTTTTTTCAGAGCACTGGGGTTTAGGGACCGGGAGGGCAAAATAGACTTTAAGCAAGTAGACTTAACTAGAAGGAGGTTATCTGATTGGTGGCTAAAGTCAAGGCACGAGTGAAAATTAAACTCTTCACTGCAAAGTACGAATCCTCAAACTCACTTTTTAAGGAAAAAAAATAAATATAGTTTTGGGTTCATTTAGTATTACGGCTTGGTGGTGCTACCCACCGCCCGATCTAAAGGGTACAGCCATATCAATCCATCCATCCATCCATCCGAATCACGAAGCAAGAAGGAAACAGAGGGACATGTGTAAGAGTGGAATACTAACGAAATCATCTGTGGAGACCTACCAAACATTCAAGCAGGAAATCGCACCAAAAAAAAGAGATCTACGATCATTCCCGGGTTAGTTCCCTGCTGTTCGAGGCTAGGACGGGAGTGCTGCGGACCAAGACGAATTGAGCCAGATACGAAGGCACAGACACGTTATGTAGTGCGTACGGAGAGGAGAAGAAAACGGCTGAACATTTGATAATGTTCTGCAAAGGGCTCCACCCTATAGTGCGAGATAATGGCGCGAATTTTTTTCAAACCATTGGCGTTTACGGCCAGTGAAGGCAAAATATTTTAAGCCGATAGAAATAACAAGGAGGAGGCTAACTGATTGGTGTCTGCAATCAAGCCGCGAGTGAAAGTGAATCCTTCAACACAAAGCGATAGTACTGAACTTCATGGCTAGTTGGCGTGAGCCAACGCCCGACCTAAAGGGTACACCCGCATACATTCATCCCTCCATCCACCACAGCTTTCTCCAGTGGTGCGGCCGCGATGTGGCGTGTGGCGGACGTTGCCCTGCAGCCTACGGCGTGAAACGTGCGGAGTGGGCTATTCGGGCGCGGGCGAGCATAGCAAGAAAATATGTCTCGTTGGCAGTTTGCCGAACCAAGTGCACTGCCAGGCAGCTATTTGAGAGTAGGCGAAACACCGGCACTCATCCCACTGTCTGCCATGTCAACACCTAACCGCTGCGCCCGGTTTGCTGGCCTTCATCCTGGGAATGGCGGCGGCGAATCGGCCGGTCGTCGGGGACGATGCGGAAGTGGAAAGGAGAAGGCCATAAGATCACGTGTTCCAACGTGGCAGCGCCCGTTCGCCACTGGCTGCGGAAAACCGTCTATAAAGGAAGAAAGGCAGCGGGAACAACGTATACCAAAGCCTATGTTAAACCAAGCTTCCCCAGCACTGCCCCTCCGCCAACTTTCTGCATGAGTCTTCTCTGTATATAAACGTGTAAGATTGTCATGGTTTGCTCCGTCCATACTTTCCACCGAGCACATGTTGGGGTAGTTACACGCCTGCATTGAATGGCCTCACATGGTTGTTCTGCACGCGTGTTCCTTTCTTGAAGTCGCCTGCCGTAATTCTTTCCCATTAGGCGGCAACTTTCTGGTTATTAATGCGATTTTTGTATTGCGGAGGGTACAGTCAGAGGAGAAGCACATTTCTCAGCGAAGGGCGCTCGAAGAGATCATTAATTTCACAGGAATAAGCAAGAGTTGGCAGCAGCACCGCGTCCGATTCATGTGCGCTCCTGCATCGGACGCGTAACGACTCAATATAATACTGCCCTGTCCTCTTCTTTTTATTTTTTTTCTTTATGCCAGGCAAGTGTAACGGCGACCCTCTTCACCGCAGAGCGGCAGCATGAGCGTGTCCGTGCATTGAAACAAGCCATTCCCCAAGGCTCCCTCCCAACATGGCACGTTTCTAAATTACCCACCCGATATTGCGTTTGTCGACGCCCCGCCCTCTCCATGCTCTCCAATGACGCAGCCACTCTGTTCCGGCGTCGTTCACTTGTATTTACGACCTTCGTGCGTGGTTGTTCAGCATTTCGAACGCAACGACACGTACAGCGTTTTTGTTGTGTACTTTTCGCTGTCTCACGTTTTCATTTGACTCTATCAAAAGCTTATGGGTGTACTTGTAGTTCCTGGGTCCGGCAACTTGACTCAAAGCTTTAGGGGTGAAGCTCCTTAGGCTGTGGGTCGTTCCCTCCTCCAAAGGTAGTATGTAGCCACCTCTAGTTTATGTCTTGCTCAATATGTGGTGCTGTGTGCATATGAAGGCCACGCGGACCCTTCGGGGTCCAGGATAGCTAGTAACGAGGAAAAGAAGGAGGAAGACTCTTTGACATGCGGTATAAACAGATACAATTCTAAGGTAGCACCAATATCTGAGACACGTAGAGTCCGGGGCATAAATCGACGTAGCCACGAAGGCCGAGCCAATTCAGACGTAGGGTATATCAACATGCAGGGTGGCAGGAATAGGCTGAAGTGGGAAGAGATAGAAGAACAGCAAAGGGAGGAGAGGCCGATGGTATACAGTTTTGTAGAAACACATCTCAGGGACATGGAACAACCCCCTAACAATGCGGACTACGCGTGGGAATATTGTAGTAGAACAGAAAGCAGCAGAAATGGGGTGGTATTTGGTCATTCATTCATAAATGTACAGACTGGCAAAGAGTCAAGCAGGAGTGCGAGGAACATTTATGGCTAAAAGGGAAAGTGGCAGGGCTAATGACGCTCCTGGGTTTTGTATACTTGTGGACAGGGGCAAAAGCAAGAGAGGAAAACCAACAAATGGTGCAGTGCATAGAAAATGACATTGACGAACTAGAAGAAGAATGTGAGGTAATTATATTAGAAGATAGGAATGCGCACATAGAAGATATGGATGGATATACGGACCCAACAGGCACAATGCTAATGGACATGAGTGAAAGACATGATTTAATCATTTGCAACAGCATCGAGAAATGCGAAGGGAAGATAAAATTGGAGGTGGGAAGGCTGCGGTCGACGATAGATTACGCAATAATGTCACATAGGATGTATGATCGGCTAAGGGTGATTAACATCGATGAATACGGGTCCAGAAGCTTGGGTAGTGATCCCAAACGTATCAAGCTGATTTTTGGAAAGGAGATGAAGTTGGAAGGGCGGCATTATGAGCAACCACACGGTAATATTTATTCAGAAAGGCAAATAGAAATAGCAACTAAAGATATTGAGAAAATAATCACCAAGGATACTATAACAGAGTGGACGTACACAAATATCGCTCCATTGTTTGAGTTAGAGCTTGCTAAGGTACGAGTAAAATCAACCGGGAAAATCCGACACAAACCCAAGAGCTGGTGGGATGAGAAAGTTAAGAGAGCAATAGTAAGACGTCAGAAAGCCCCCAGGGAACACAGGTATACTAAACAGAGGGTGGACTGGGAGATGATATCAAAAGAAAATGGGATAACTTTTTGAGCTGCACAATGGAAGCATCCGATTTGATCAGTGAAAAGATTAGAAGAAAGGGGGCCCAATGGATGGCGGAAGTAAACGAAAAGAATAGAAAGGCAGTTGCAAAGTTTTGAAACCATCTAAATTCTCTGAATAATAAGACAAGCATGAAACAAGGGTTTATAACTACAGTTCAAGGGGTCAGACTAGAAGGGGATGAGGCAATGAAATATATAAAAACAATGATGACAGAAAAATTTAAACACCAAGAAAGCGCTGCATGGACCGTACCAGTGGAGGATGGACCAATTAGCTCAGTGGCTCCACTGGGAGTACGATAATGGGAAAGGGCCGAGAAAAGGGTTCCTAATAGCACATCAATAGGCCCGGACGGCATCCGAATTATGCTAATAAAGAAAGTAGGATCAAAGTCTAAGCAAACATTCAGAGAGGCAGCGAGCTAAGAATAAATGGATGGTGAAGCTCCCAACAGGTGTAAACAAAGTAGGATGAGCATGATCTATAGAGGAAAGGGGGATAAAGCCAATATAAACAACAACCGTCCTATAACAGTCACATCAGTTGTTTACAGGCTGGTGATTCAGATAGTAAAGGGAAGACAACAGACTTGGGTGGATAATGAGGGGGTGCTGGGAGAACTACAAAATGGGTTCCGTAAACGAAGGAGGTTGGAGGACAATCTGTTTTCATTGATGCAGTGTATTGATAAAAGTACACAGGCCCCCGTGGCTGGCATTTCTAGATATCAAGATAGCTTACGATAGTGTGATTCAAGAAAACTTGTGGGGAATAGTGGACCCACTCGATGTGGAAGACGGAATGACTAACCTTCTAAAGGATATCTAAAAAAGTAACAAGGCAGTTATCAAATGTAAAGAATAGGTATTTGAACCTATGAAGGTACAACGCGGGCTTCTACAGGGATGTCCCTTGTCACCTTTGCTATTTATGAGCACTGTATATACAGGGACTAGAAGCCAAATTAGAGTGGAGTCGACTCGGCTTTAGCCTCTCTTTTGCCAAGCAAGAAAAACATAATGAACAGTCATTACCAGCACTGATGTATGCAGATGATACAGTATTGTTAGCCCACAACAAGGAGGATCTGCAGAAATTGATAAACATCTGTGGTAATGAGGAAAATGGGTTAAATTTGAAGTCCAGCAGAGAAAAATATGCAATCATGATTTTTGATGATAACAAAGCTACTGAGCATAAGATACAGGAAGTCACGCTAGAAGTCTTGGATAAATACTGATCTTTGGGCGTATGGATAAATAACGGGGTTGAGTATCTAAAGGAGCACGAAAAGATACGTAATGACTAAGGGCACCAGAAATGCAGCTGTAATGAAAAATATGGTAATGTGGAACTACAATAGGTATGACGTTGTGAGAGGGATTTGGAAAGGTGTCATGGTCCCGGGTTTGACGTTCGGCAATGCGGTCTTGTGCATGAAATCAAAAGTTCAAGCAAGATTGGAAATTAAACAACGGGCCCGGAATAGACTTGCTTTGGGAGCACACGGGAACACACAAAATCAGGGAGTACAGGGAGACATAGGATGGACATCGTTTGATTGCAGGAAGTCTAGCAGCAAAATAGAATTTGAGGAGCGATTGCGAAAAATGGGAGAGGAGCATTGGGCTAGGAAAGTTTTCAGCTATTTGTACATGAAGAATGTTGATACTAAATGGAGGAAGTGAACTCGAAAATTGTCAAGCAAGTATTTAGACAACAGCAGAATACCAAGCCAAAAAGAAACATCGGTTAAGAAGCAGGTGAAGGAAACAGAGAGGTACATGTCGAAGATGGGGATGCTTACGAAATCGTCACTGGATACCTACCGAACTTTTAAGCAGGAAATTTCAAGGGAAAAGACTTACGATAAATCTCAGGAGATCTCTGCTCCTCGAGGCTAGAACGGGAGTATTTCGGACCAAGACGTACTGAGCAAAATACGAAGGCACAGACACGGTATGTAGTGCGTGTGGAGAGGAGGAGGAAACGGCTGAACATATGATAATGTTCTGTAAAGAGCTCCATCCTATAGTCGAAGATAATGGCGCCGAATTTTTTAAAGCATTGGGGTTTAGGGACAGTGAAGGCAAAGTAGACTTTAAACGGGTAGAAATAACCAGGAGGAGGCTAACTGATTGGTGGCTACAATTGAGGCGCGACTTTAAAAGGCCACTCACCAGGTTTGACAATTCTGAGCTGACAAGCGCAATGCGTAGACGAGCAACACCACCTAGACTATTCACAAGGCCCGTTCATACCCCTCTTTCCAGACGGCATACGTCACGCTAGTTGTCCGATGTTATGACCGGCACAGCAAGGAGGTGGCTTGCAAGGGACGCTCATCGGCGTAATGGTCAAACGCTGTCCGCGTCCTGCAGGAACGCGGGAGGCGTCTGTGTGCGCCGCAGGAAATGCACATCAGCGTCACTGGGACACACAGTCGGCGTCTAGCGCGTGCACGGACGGCTATAAAAGGAGCGTGTCGGGAGTGCGCTGTGCTCTCTCTCTGGACTTCGCTGGCCCGCTCGTCTCGAGTGCGCTCTGGGCCCTTGCGATGGAAAGGCGCGTCTGTACGCTCTCGTTGCAATGTACTTCTCTTGCAAATGTGTAAATTAAACGCATCTTCTACTTGTTCGTGAGACGCGTCGCAAGAGTCGTCCTTCGAAGGACCGAATCCTGGGTGGCAGCCTCAACCCACCCCCGGACATATCACCAACTGTCCAGTGGCCGAGGACGCGTCGCTCAGGTGGTGGTGATGGTAACCCCGCGCACTTGTTTACCCCGAACGGCGGACAAGCCACGACAGGTTTGCCTTTCATCGCTACCTGCTTCGCTGGTTAGACAGCGTTAGGCTTGGTGCTGCATCGCACTGCTCTGAGTCTTCGTCCGTTCCCACGTGTCCTATTTTATTGGTGTTGTAATTGTGAGTATGTGATTACACATCGATCAGAGCGACATGGGACGTTGTTGTGTTCCCGGGTGCCGCGGCAATGATGACAGTGGTCCCAAAGTGCTTGTTTTCGCATTCCCCAAGGATGAAGCTCGGAAGAAGTCTTGGATAAAAGCCATTCCGCGAAAGTATTTCACACCAAGCATACACTCCAAGGTGAGAAACTGCTGAAGTTTGTTGTCTTACCGGCTCTATCGCATTACTGGCGTTCTGGCTCTGTTACTGTTGAACGGAGCGACTATCGTGCGTGGTGATGGTAGTTTTGTCGCGCTTCAGGTAGGGCAGTGCGGTAAAATAGAACAGAAATACTCAGGCTCGTGTCAAAGTTCCCATTAGCCCGTTTCGTATGAAAGTAATGAAGTCACTGTTATGCTTGGCGCAGGTCTGTTAACTCCACTTCCTCGAGGCTGACTTCATCACAAAGCTGTCACATTTCGACGCAGCGTCGGGACGGACATTGACAGTCGAAAGCGAGAGGGTGCGCCTAGTGTCAGATGCTATACCATCGGTGTTTCCGAACTGTCCGTCCTACCTGAGCACGAATCGCAATCGTCGAGAATCTCCTGTCTCGAAACGAGCTCGAATGGAAGACGAGGCCTTGAGCAAAGCGATTAAGGACTCTATATGCGCAAAAAAAAAGCGAAGAGGAGAGAAATGCTGTGTCCTCTTTCGAATACTTAAGAGGCAAGCTTTCTGCTGTATGCAGTAATTATTTCTGGACCATCAAGGCCAACGATCGTTGTGTGATGTTTCTCCGCATCGAAGATAATCCTTCACCGCACGTGAGGTTTTCCGTCACTGTGCTTGCTGATCTCTCACTTGCAGTCTCAGCAGGTATGATCAAGCTGGTTTCATTACCTTGCGGAGGCGCAGTTCCAGACGCAGTGCGCGACATCCGGACGTTGTCCTCACTGCTCCAGCAGCTGGAAACCACATGACTGAGACGCTTGAAGTTGCAAGAACGTCAAAAACAGCGTCAGTGTTGCAGCATATCGGCTCCTTATTGAATGAACTGTCCCAAGACAGTGACACGACCGAAGAACACAGTGCTTTGTTTCGTTTGCTAAATGAGCAAATAGCTCTCGCACTCGCTGCCCCCATTCAGCGCTACAGTGCTGAAACATTAGTGTTTTCTAGCATCCTGCACTTCATATCTCCGCACGCCTATAACTTTGCCAGATCAGCGTCGACGTTGACTTTACCCCATCCTTCAACCCTGCGCCGCGTTTGTTCCAAGTATGGAGGCGATCCACTGAGGGAGCAAAACGAAGCGAACTTCCTCTCGTACATTCGAGAAAGAGTGAAGTGCATGCAGCCGCACGAAAAGACGGTGACGCTAATGGTTGATGAAATTCATATCAAGCCATACTTCGATTACAAAGGGGGCAGCATAGTTGGATCTGCAGCCAATTCTCAAGAGGCAGCCACAACCGCTCATGTTTTCATGCTTCAGTCGCTGTTGTCATCAAACAAAGATGTGCTTCACATTCTTCCTGTTGCTAAAATGACCGCCGAAATTCTACATGAGTTCTGCAAGAAAGTAATTTTAGAAGTGGAATCTATGGGCCTCAGGGTCATTGCTGTAATTACCGACAACAATTCCCTCAACCGGAAAATGTTGTTTTTCTCAGAGAAACAGGAAGTAAGCATTGTATATCCTCATCCAGCCGACAACAATCGACCTCTGTTTTATGTCGTAGACCCTGTGCACATACTGAAATGCATGAGGAACAACTGGATGAATCAAAAAAACGAAGGAATATGCTTTTACTTTCCTGAAGTGAGCCTCTCAGGAATCTTGCCCAACGGGCCGCCCAGAATGAAAGCAGCATAATTTGAAGCCGTACGGCAGCTGTATGCACTGGAGCAGACATCGCTTCTCAAGCTTGGCTACAAGCTAAATTCCAAGGCAATCAATCCAACACCTATGGAGAGACAAAATGTAAAGTTGGTGTTAAATGTCATTAATCCGTTTGTATCAAACGCACTTGAGACGCGTGGCGATGCCCTTGAAACCACATGTGCCAGTTCAACAGCTCTCTTCATAAACATCATATCGACGTGGTGGAAAATCGTCAACGTGAAGACCCCTTCGAAAGGTCGCCGACTGAACGACACCCGTCAAAATCCAGTGAATTCTACGGTGGATCAACAGCTGGTATTCCTTAGTGGCATGGTAGACTGGCTGAATGCTTGGAGCAGCGTCAACATGAGCCGTGGCTGCTTGACAAGGGAAACACATTTTGCGTTGAAACACTTGCTACTCCCTTGTTGAGCTGTCGCGGTATTGTTTAGAAGAACTGAAGTTCAAGTATGTCTTGCTGGGAAAATTTCAAACTGACACTCTTGAAGATCGCTTCGGTCGCTACCGTCAGCTTGCTGGTGCACAATATCATGTTTCCGTGAGGCAGCTTCTGGAGTCTGAAAATAAAATTCGTCTGCAAAAGCTGCTGATGCTTCCGCAGCCAGACATCAGCAGCGAAAGTGACACAGAAGTATCGCAACATAACTTCTCTGTTCACATCTCAAATGATGAAATTTTCAACCCAAAGCATGACATGGAGGTCGTTGCTTATATCGCTGGATATTGTGCTCATTCAGCTCTGAAGAAGCTGGCATGCGCATTTTGCAGCAGCGTGCTCGTCCTGGAGAGCAGGAACATAGATGTGGAAGGTAACACAATGATTGACAACTTGTCAAGAGGAAGCTTAAAGTTTCCGTAGCCATGTACTGTGCACATGGTGCTGGTGACAACGCTTGTTGTCGAAAAGCTCACAAAGGGAGAAAATGCAAAGGCGTTCCTCGCGTCGAACAACCAACGCGGCATTGTAAGCTCCATTACCACATCACTGCTAGGAGATGTTGAGCTAGAGATTTGTGAAAATGGCCATACCTCTGAGACTATCGTGCGGCATGTAGTGCGTGTTGCAACAAATGTCGCTCTGAACAACTTTTGTAGACTTCGAAATGACACCATCCAAAGCACCACACAAAAAAAGGCAGCTGACAGAAAAATCAAAACCTTGAACAAGAAATGAGGTAGGATGGTTTTAGCCTTTCGTCCTAATAAAACCACTTCTACAAATGCATTTCTGACTATTACAGTTTGATCACTAAAGTGTAAAGCCAGGCGTAAACAAATGCAGACCGCGCAGGAACAAAAAAGAACAAAAAAAGAAACACCGGCTTTCAATAAGTGCCCACAGCAGATATAACGAGAACGAGTGGCGACGACGGCCGGGGTGCAGGTGGGCAACTAGCGTGACGTCACGCTCTCCCTGGAGGGGCCTTGTGAATAGTTTAGGTGGTGTTGGTTCATGATCATGTCTGCCAAACTTTGCAACGCTACGCGCCGCGGAAATGGGTCAAATCTCAAGATGAAAGCTGCTCGCCCTCCCCTCTACCGGCGCACGCGTAGAGAATGAGGGCATGACGTGGGCGTAGGAATGGCCCTACGTACACAGCACTGCGGTCACGTTGGTCATCCACGTGGACGACTCTGCTCTGACGTTGTCAACAGTATACCACGTGACATGGCAAAAATTTTTTAACACAACATGCGTAGTTTATGTATTTGTTGCTTTAAGAGATGAATAAAACTTGAAATAAATAATGAGACGCAATAAAAATTGTGCAAGTTTTTCTTACATTTTTTTCCCGCGAAATGCTACGAGATGCGAGCTAATGTGCCAGCGTCTCGCATGCCTTCGGGTTCCCGCGGTCAGCGTATAGAGCAGACGACCGGCGTGGAACGCTCCTACGCGTTCGCGCACTCATTATACTCATCTACTCTACCGCGTCTAAGTTAGCGTTTCCAAACAATCCCGCAGAAACAGGCAGAAGACCACAAAATAACGCTGGTCAACAAAGCAACGCCACTCGTGTGCACGGGTGCTGGGCTTGTTCGGGCACGTCATGCGAACGTCACCTCTTGGTCGGATGCCGGAGAGGGTGGGGAAGAGGTGGAGCGGCAAGGGTTTCGAGCTCAACTCCTCTCACCCTCGTTTCGCACCGCTTCAAAAAACCTGTTTTTTCCGCTCGTAATGAACTGATTCGAAAAATTTTTGTGGCAAAACGTTCCTCATCCAACGCCCAACAACTTCCACTGTTTAACTAAAATTCGGTATGAGGCCTGGTGAGTGGCCCTTTAAGTTCAATCATTAAACACGCAGTGATAGTACTTAACCTAATGGCTAGGTGGCGTGAGCCACCATCCGATCTAAAGGGCACAGCCGGATACATCCATCCATTCTTGGGAATAATATAACTAAAGGGCGTTAGTGGTTTTGACAGCTTATCCACGGAGTCAATGATGATGAGTGTTGCGAAGCGTCCCTCAATGCATCTGTGGGTCCAACCATCCGTGCATCTATCTGTTCGCCCGTCCGTCCGTCCATCCATCCGTCCGTTCGAGCTTCCGTTCGTCCGTCGGTGCGTCCGTGTTTCTGACCATTGGTTTATGCCTTTGTCCATCCGTCCGTTTGTTCTTCCACCTATCCTTGCCTCTGTCCATCCGTCCGTCCGGGTGCATGGAATAATGGACAAACGGACGGATGGGCGGACGTTTCGCCTAACTCAGCATCATTATTTCTGTAGATATGCTGCGATATGATGCGAATGGTTGATCCTTCCATTATGGGAATCAGTAAACACGAAAGTAAACTATGTCCTTACAGAAGTAGTTTCATGTTTACTCTGCAATTATATAGGAGAGCTTGCGCGATGTCTATTGATGTTCGACAGCTATATCGTCACCGAACGTGGGTGCATCTACATCTGACGTTTAGTAACACATCTCCATCCCTACAGCTAACGTCCATCAAAGTGCTCGCCGACGTTAGCACTGAGCCACGAACGCTTTATTTTGTTTATTGCCTTCTTAACATCAATATGACTGAATGCACGAAACAACTAATTTCTTGCTTTCTAAAACGAACGCCAGAGAAGAAACGTGATTGCACCGAACGCTGGAAGCACTGATCTTTCCCCCGTAATAACACCAAACTTGCCGCCTTCATCAAGCTTATGCCAGTTTTCAAGTTATTTTCTTGCACAAGTGAGCGACCAAATGGCTAAATGAAAAGTTTAATCCTCAGAATAACTATAATGGGAACAACGTACATGCGATATATCATTACCACAGTGTCTCTTCTCGTACCTATGTGGTAGTTGCTTAGCCTACGTAATATGCCCATGGCCCGCACATTTTTTCCGGCGAAGTATTCGATATGAGGTCACCAGTGAAGCGATGAGTGATAAACCACTCCAAGGTATTTAACAGATTCCACCTCTGGTATATCCTCATGATGGTAATACAGAGAGATGTGCACGGGGTATTGCAGCGGGAAAACAAGGAGGGCACATTTACTCGGATCAAGTAGAAAGCAGTTGCCATCGAGCCAGCTCTCCTACATATTAGGATAAGTGTGCAGCCGTTCACATAAGGCCTGAATGTTATCTACCATTGCAAAAAAAAAACGCAATATCGTCTGCGTAAACATAAGTTGTTATGTCCTGTTTACGTGGAATGGCGCTCATTAGTAAATTAAATAGCGCCGGGGAAAGCACTGAGCCTTGCGGTACTCCCCTCGTTTGTGTATGAGTAGATGATGAAAACCCATCTTTAAAACAATAAAATTTCCTGTCTGCAAGAAAATTGTGAACCAACGTTACTATGTATGACGGAAAATCAAGGTATTTTAATCGATCTGTCAAAATACAGTGCTCCATGGTATCACATGCTTCAGCGATATCTAAGGTAACTAAATAGGCATGTTTGTTATGTAGCCGACCTAATTGAAGCCGACTTTCTAAATCAACGTGGGCATCCCCAATTGAACAACCAGCCCTCAACCTAATTTGACAGAGGCTTAGAATTTACCTTTCGGTAATAAATTCATTAATTCGTATATTGATAATTCTCTCATCTAATTTTATTAAATTTGATGTCAGTGCTATCGGTCTCATGTTATGCAACATGTATGCTCTACTTTAATTTTTGAGCAACAATATAATTTTGGCAAGTTTCAATTCTGGAGGTATCAATGCGTTCCCTAACGAATAATTCACTAGTTTTAGCAGACGATTAGGTGATCGATTAGGTGATCGGAGCAGACGATTAGCAGACAAAGGTTACACGGCCTTTATTCAGACACGAGAGGTTGTGATCAATAGTTCATTCTCACAGTCGCCTACCACAAGAATCTGTCCTTAGGCCCCAAGAAAAATGATGTGAAATAAAGTCTCCTGTGAGTACAATTACCTTTCTACATGCTACCAAAACACTGTCAAGATAACGCGTACTTTGCTCACTTGAAAAGAAGTAACAATTTATAATTGAAAAAGGGTGGTATCCGAGGAGACACAAGTCTAATGCTACAATTTAACAATTCGAGTCTAACATTCTGAAAGAAATTTTCAGCCGATGAGATAATTTACTTGGCACAAGGACCATTAAACCACCACCCCGTGTTCGGCGATCTAATCGAAAAAAGCGAAAATCTGCAAGATGGAAATCTTCTCGTCTTCTCAATGAGTGCTTGTTCTGTGTTACTTTATACTGTTTATACTTGCTTCGCATGATGAAGAGAGTGTGATTCTTCAGTCAAATGTCACCTAGATTTCTGGTTACAGCTATGTGTACATGTCTTCCCCAGTAGCGTTATGAAAAAACCGTAAACAGGTGCTAAAACAAGGCTACAACAGTTCAGTTCTAGCCTTGAGGAAGACAAGTCCGCTTGTCGAAAGGTCGACTCGACACAATCACTGCTTACGAATTTTTTTTTAATTTTAAACTTCTATTCTCTGCTTCCTACCATTTTTTGTATCAATATAGTATTGTTAGAATCACCTCTAGTGAAGCTAAGACCTGTGGGGAAGACATCAATGCCGCTGAGGACATAGTTGGTGATACCACTGGAACTAAACAAAACAAGAACATACAACTGTCAAGCTGTAATTACGCCTTGTAAAACGGTCATGGCAAGCAAGTAAATGAGCGTAGTAGTACGAATGACATAGTATATTATTAATTATGCACGCAAATATTCTTCATTGGTGGAGCTGAATCATCAGTTGATTTTTTTTACTGGGGCATCTACAGCAATTGTTCTGTTTCCTTTGTATTATTTGATGCTACGCAGCGCATCACGTTCGAAGTAGTCCACAAGGGCTGGGTCCTCGACTTCTGGAATCCCTGTTATCAGAGCTGCGGTTCTCCAACACAACGGGAGCATCGCTCAACTGCGCGGTCGCTGGTCAGCCTCCACCGAGGGTCACGTGGTTGCGCGAGGGTGTCGAAGTGGAGTCGCTTCAGGGACTCTTGTTCCTCCTCCCCAACGGCACGCTGCGGTTCCCGCCCTTCACAGCTTCCCAGTTTCGTCAAGAAGTGCACGGCTCCACATACCGGTGCAGAGCAGAAAACATGTTCGGGGCCATCCTGAGCACGGAAGTGCGCGTCCGAGCAGGTTTGTGCAAAGTTTCGTTTCACTGTTATGTCACTCATTATGTGCTTGTAATGTCCCAGATTAGAGGCTTATACCTGCACTGAAGCCGACGCGAGTACACAGAACCACCGGACGAGCTCAAGTGTTTAGCTTCGCGTGCTGAATGACAACCTTGCATCAAGGCGAGACATCAAAGGTACACAAAGTGAAACACATGTGGTTTAAATTGACAATTTTCACTCTCAATGTCCTATTCACGCTACTTTCATTATCATAGGTTCAATATCAAGGACAAAATTAAGGTCAAGATTTTATACTTAAACTTCCCGCTGAATATTCCGTGCTTGAGGGGAAATCGGCGGGAACACGTGAAGGGGGCTACACGAACGCGCCTTTTGTGCCTCACCCTTTCGTACCACAAATATTTTGACTCACTTTAACGTATGGTGTAGCAGTGCAAATTCGGCGGGAAACGCAGGACAAAAAGAAACACGACAGTCACTACTTTTTCAAGTGTGAATACACTTTATAAGCGACCCCAAACCATCCACCGCCATCGGCGGCGTCCGCAGTCTTCTCTCTATCTTTAAAAGACAGAGGACTTGGCGGGCCGCAGCGCGACGCTCTACCGAATAAGCCACGGACGCGACGCTGATATCGGTGTCAGTAACGCGCCTTATACCCCCTCCCCCTTCGCTCGCTCCTCCGCTCTCCTCGCTCGCTGCAGCTGCGCGCGCACCCCTCTCTCTCGCGCGCCCGCCTTCTCTCTCAGTCTCCCGTCGAGAGCGGGTCGTGAGGGGGAGTAAAGTTAAAATCCGTTGGCATTCGCCAGTGAGTTAACGTAAACTCCCCCGTGTGATCAAATTGCGATTCCCAGGAACCATTACACCATAAAGGCACCATAGTGTGATTAATAAATATAATAGTGCGAATCAATAAATACCCCTCATAGCATCACCCCGTGTATTCGCACTTAACCATGTTCACCCTCGGGGAAATGCTTGGGTGTTTTTTCTTCTTGTACTATTTGTCCCGTCGTATTTGAGTTACATATGCTAAAATGATAAAATGATATCTCACCTACTAGCCCTGCTGTCAATTCTACTGATCTTGACTCGCCGTGGCAGAAACAAAAAACGCGTCATCAAGCCCCACGTTCTCTCCATTCTCTTTTTTAGTCTTTTTTTCTGTTTCATTTGCAGTTGTGGAACAATACTACGACGTGCAAGTGTACGATGAATTCACCATCGCCGGAAACACAGCGGTTCTTCGATGTCACGTGCCATCATTCGTGCGTGACGACGTAATTGTCGTCTCGTGGGAGCAGAAGATCAACAACAAGGTTGACGTCGTGGTCAATGGTATGCAAAGTTCACTTCATTTCTATTTTGTTCATTTATGCAAGCACCGTCATAGAAACTAGTTGTTCGTAGATGTTTTTCCTCGTTTTTTTTTTTTGCTTGTGTATGGGTACTTGTGTAAGCAATTAGAATACGAACAGCCAAATGGCTATTAAGGCGTTTTTTTTTTCCTTGGCTGAACACATGGTGTAGGCGTCACTTCAAAAATCACGGTTATTCTAAGGGATAATAAATATTTGGTGGCTGCGTGATAAGCTGTGCACGAGAACGAGCTCTCAAGTCATCGCAGGTGAAAGCGGTGCCACTTTGACATATCTTGTTGGCGTGTGATCGAAACATCTTAGCACAATAAGCACATGCGTATGTGGACGTGTGAGAAGTGTTGCATGCTGCTTACAAAGTGTCATGTTCGGTACTATTCTGTGAAACATCGAAAAAATGAACGCGCCCTGCTGACACTAACACAAAGCGACGATCTCCAACGCTAAAACGAACTCGACGAGAGGTGTGTTCATTCGAAACTCTTGCACATTTTTTGTATAGTATTAAAAGAGTCACAACGTCCCTTATGCATTCACCTAAGACGACTGCAAGGTGCAAGCCATCTTCATTCTTGCTTCTCAGTCAATGTACTGATCCTACGCAGCCACTCTACTAAAGCTCTCTGCACCTAACGTGAGTGCACCCTGCCTCAAAGGTCAGAGGTACCTCACCTTGTTTTGCGTTGCCTCTGTGATCAGCCCACCAGTGACCACGCTGCGATGTCGTGCGATGGAGTCATCGCGTGGAGTCACCATGACGTCACAAAATCAGGCGATATGTGACATTATGATCACGTGATAGGGGGACGCCTTTACGGGAAGATGACCTTTTGCATCACTCGTGTTGACGCAGCCGACGCGGCGCACCAGTGACTTTTTGCATTTGATAAGGCATCGATTGCTGCCACCTTAACAATTGTTCACAATGTCGACTACAATATGCGACCCAAGTTGGCTCACAGACCTCCCCTAGACTCATAGACTACAACCAAGAGTGAAAGAAGTTACGTGCAGGCTGAAAGATGGAACGCGAAGTTGAACATACGACACCGAAGGTGAGCATGGAAGACCGGCAGTCTCTAAGCTGAATTTGAGTGGCTTGTTGGAAGTTCAGAGGGATGAAGATCGATTTTCTTACTCTCCAAGTTTCACCTGTTCGATTAAACAAAAGCAAATGGTTGCGGCAGCCACAGTAAACATACCCCGCATAAGTTCAACAAGAAAGCTGCACAATAGTCGTCATGATGATCTAATGGTTGTGGTGCTTGAATGCTGGCCCGAAAGTCACAGTATCAAGTACCAGCCACGGCTGCCGCATTTTGGTTGTACACATAAAAGTTTATGCATCGTGGACTCATTAGATGCTTACCTGCACTGAAGCCGACGCGAACACACACAACCATATAACGGGCTCAGGCATATAGCTTCGCATGCTCAATGACGATGTTGCATCAAGGCGAGGCATTAAAGAGACGCTAAAAGGAAACCCAGAAGTGGTCTAGATTGAAGATTTTTTTTCGCTTATCGTCATTTTCACGCTAATTTGACCTTCATAAGTTTATAAAAAAGGACAAACTTGAGATCAAAACCTTGAAGAAGCTGAGGTGTTCGAAGTTTGTGAAGCGTTGCACAACAACATATGCCTTATAATAATGCCGCTGTTTCAGGCAGGTGTGCAAATTATTCTCCCTTGCAGCGCAATGTGTACCGCAGGTCCTTGAGTAGATTGTGGAATGAACAATTGATGTTTAATTTGGGGCGTTTAACAAATATAGTTAAACCATAAGGTGACAGACTCCAATGTTTAGTGGACAGTGAGTGTGTAATTCAAGTAATGTTCGTAATGCTGTAATAAAAATTTTGTAAGGCCCAATGTTGTGGCATCACGGGCTACGGTAAATTGGTTTGCACACTATTTTACATGGCTTCCCCTTGTCTGTGTGAGTCACGCCTTTTGTGAATATGTGAGAAAAAGCACGAACAGGGTGCGTCTGCGCCAAAAGAGCAAGTAATACCTATCAAGCTTTCTTAGGACAACAAACGAAATTGTTTCGTACACTATTGGACATACGTTTCAATTCCTCATATTGGACGTAGCCTCGGACACAAAAGTCAGTGATTATAATAAGTTTCATTTTTTTGTCATTCCGTTCATGGAGAAAATGAACGTGCTTTTCTCTCCACACACCTGTTCCGTACGTGTTCAAGCAACCCATCCGTACGGAGGGATCATTAATGTCGTACAGCCATTCCCCATATACCTGTTTCAATGGGATGGTATCCAATGGGTGCATCTCATTTCGATGGGTTAGTTGCAAATAAGAATAACTTGAGTGCCTCCCGATTCGCGAATACTGTAACCAATGTTCATCTTTTTTTTTTTTTTGCAAGGTGCACCTGGCAGTGCTTATAACACTTTTATTCAGTTGCCCTGGTGCAGTTACATTCTACGGCATTCACTCATACACCAAATGTTTGAGGCAGCCAACTAAAAAAAAATATTGCGTATTTTTGAGAATTTTTCTACCGCACAACTATAATCGTCATCTAGATCACTTACTTCCTTTGTGTTATTGTTGTGGTCCCTGCGCCTCCCGAACGTAAATGGCCCCGCCGCGGTGGTCTAGTGGCTAAGGTACTCGGCTGCTGACCCGCAGGTCGCGGGTTCAAATCCCGGCTGCGGCGGCTGCATTTCCGATGGAGGCGGAAATGTTGTAGGCCCGTGTACTCAGATTTGGGTGCACGTTAAAGAACCCCAGGTGGTCAAAATTTCCGGAGTCCTCCACTACGGCGTCTCTCATAATCATATGGTGGTTTTGGGACGTTAAACCCCACAAATCTAATCTAATCCGAACGTAAATGACGTGCGTGCTATCAGCGTGCATGGTGGGTGAACCTGGTGTAATCCCGATTTTCGAGTAAGCAAATACGAGCGAGCTTGGTGACGATCAACATTATGTGGCAGAAGTATTCCTAAATTAGTCTATTTTTACTTAAAATGTTGCTCAACCCAACCCAACGTTTACGGGTCTTACAGCAACACATAATGCCCACTGTAGGTCACAATCAACGTACTAAGAGATGAGAACAAGAGCGAATGCATTACGAACTAACAGAAGGACTCAATATTCAAGAACACTTTGAGATGTCTTACAACAAATCTTTGTTAGTAGGTAGAAACTGTCGCAAGCTGTCTTAAGCTCTGTCATAAAGACCGTAACACCCTCGTCGTTTTATATCAGACTGAGAAGTATGTGGACAGGTTGTGATCTCCAGATGAACGTAGCTTTGCGAAAGCTGCAGCAAAATGTTCCGCCTAAGCACGAATCATATTTGGCGTAAAGTCAAAGGCCAGTCAGAAGACAGAGATATGCAATGCTGAATGGCATGCAGGTTAACCGGAAGAAAAAAATATTCGATTTGATATCCAGCACTAGCGAGAAGATTATGAAATATAAAAAGAAAGGAAGATAAGTAAGGATGAAGGAAGAGAGTGGACTTGAGTAAAAACACACACACGGACGCAAACGCACATACACACGTACACATATGAAAGTGTCTTCACCATTTAACAAGGTGGTTCGCTCACAGAAAGTTAAGCAACGTCTTCGTCAGCTTCTGGTTTGAAGTTTGCGCTTTCCGGCACCACCAGACAGATTGCCGAGAAACTGGCTGGCCATCAAGCGTGGAAGAATCGCTGAGGGGACTGTACCTGGGCAATGTACGAAAGCCAGGACTAAGGATATTTTCGATGATTTCATCACTGCCGCAATTGTCACAGACAGCACTGCCATACAAATGTGGCATACAAAGACGTTTGTTAAGGTCTCTACAAGCCACACGTGGGAGAGAATGGTCCTCTCTGGTCGGGTAGTCCAGACTATATATATTCATTGAGTCGTAGGCATGGGTGCAGGCATAGAAAAGCGGAAACACACACACACACAAACACACACACACACACACACACACACACACACACACACACACACACACACACACACACACACACACACACACTGGAATGCCACGATCGTTCGACGAGGTCTGTCGCTCGCAGAAGCTTCAAGAGATACTTTGTCGCTTAGGGATTGCAGATCCAGGTGCCCGTGCGTTTTATTGGATGGCTGATGCTTGTGTCTGACAAGGTAACTCGGACATAACTGAGGTAACTCCAAGGTAACTCACAAAATATATCTGGTGATAACTGAGACAAGCAACATCGACGACGCTTTCACGTATGCTGCAAGACACTTGTCGGCACCGTAATATTCAGTCACTGTGAAACAATCTCTACTCATACGTCGACTGATTGCATTCTACTAATTATTGGCCGGAAGCACAAAGACAAGAAAATGATATTGTTTGTTGCCATTGCCTGATTGCTATACTAACCGGTGTAATATGTACACGTAAACATTGTGGATTTCGCTACGGTTTCGTTCTACATTGCGTTGCGAAGCCTTTATACTTTCATTCAAATGCTGAACCATGAGCAGAAACTATCAAACTGAAAGGCAACGATTCCACGTGCAAATAACTCTTTCTTTTTTTTTTCCAGGAGGTCGTATGAGCGTGTTTTCAAGCGGAGAGTTGCAAGTGCGCCAAGTTCAACAGACTGACGGCACCACCGAGTTTCGCTGTCGTACGTGGCACCGACTAACAGGGGAGACGAAACTCAGTTTGTACGGCAAGCTTGTCGTGACAGGTAACACTGTTCCTGCTTTCACCCATCGCGTAGATTTCGCGACTGATTTGCAGTCATGTGGGAGAGAGCCCGTCATGTAGTGCCTCATGACGGAACTTATATGATGTAGTTTTTAACTACGGAGCATTTTTAGTCGCACGATGTCGCGCTTCGGCGTTGGCGGTGGCGCCGTCCCCACCCTTACTGTGCATGATCGCTTCTCGCGTCTCGTACCGCTGCTCACGCCTCGTGCCAGCCCAGGAAGACACCCACAAAACTGTCGCTCCCTCCCCTTCTTTCATTTCATTTCATTTCATTTATTTATACTGTTAGCCCAGAAGTGGGCCGTTACAGGGTGGAAGTACAAACAATTATTTGCAAAAAAGAAGTACCGTACAGGTCTCGAGATAATTTCTCGGTATTATTGTGACCAGCAACTCGAAGTTATACATAACATACATAAATGGAACACACATGCGATGCAATACATACGCGCAGAACAGCACATGACGCATTTGAGGCGGCACTTTTGCACCGCGCTGAAGATTTGAAAGACAACTACTGCAGAATCATGCAACCAACAAAAAGTACACACACACGCAAAAAAAAAACATATGTCACTGTTGTTCGGAAAATAAACGTTTTAGATTCTGTTCAAATGATGTAAGCGAGGAACAACCAATTATAGACTCTGGCAGCATATTCCAATCTTCAATAGCACGTGGAAAGTAACTGAACTTAAAGCAATCGTTACGTGGGACTAGGGGTGGTATATACATATTATGGCGATGTCTGGAGTGTTCTTGTGTGTTGACCTGGAAGTAATCTGAATAGTTTAGTTTAAAATGATTATGAATTAACTGGAAGAGGAATTTCAGACGCTCAATCCTCGTCCTAAGTTCAGGACTATCCAGTCCAGCTTTTTTACAGAGTTCAGTAGGAGAATGATGTCGGCGATATTTATTAAAAATAAATCTCGCACCAAGTCGCTGTATTTTTGTTATTTTATTGCAGTTTGTCTTTGTGTAAGGGTCCCAGACAATTTTAGAATATTCGATAATAGGTCTGACAAGAGTTTTGTAAGCAAGACACTTTATATCAGATGGGGCGGTATAAAGGTTACGTCTAAGGCTATACAATGCCTTGGTAGCCCTGGAGCATACATTATCAATATGAGTGTTCCACCGGAGGTCGGGCGTGAACCATAACCCAAGATATTTATAGTTTTGTACACGCTTGAGGAAAGCATTGCCAATCTGGTAGTTGTAATCTAGAGGTGCTTTCTTTCTAGTTATAGTCATAAAGACTGTTTTTTCTGTGTTCAAACTCATTTGCCATTCTTCACACCAATCCTTTATTCTTTGAAGATTGTTGTTTAGATTAACTTGGTCATGTTCAGTCTCGATTCTGCTATAAACAACACAGTCATCGGCAAACAACCTTATCGGGACCGTAACGCGGTTTGGTAGGTCATTTATATATAACAAAAATAAAAGGGGACCCAGCACGCTCCCCTGGGGAACTCCAGAATTCACTGCAACTGCTCTAGACTGTTTATTTTTTATTTGAACAAACTGCTGACGGCAGCTGAGATAGGATGAAAACCATTTTGTCAAGTGATTATTTTGAAACGTTTTGTCAATTTTAAACAGGAGCTTTGAGTGCGACACTTTATCAAATGCCTTTGCGAAATCCAAATATACCACATCAGTTTGACCACGCAAATTGATTGTTTTTGAAAGATCATGAACAAATCCGATTAACTGAGTTGTTGTAGATAAGCCTCGGCGGAAGCCATGCTGCTTCGAAGATAATAGATTGTGCGTATCAAGATAGGACATCAAGTGTTTGTTAATAATGTGCTCGAGTTTCACCTCGCAATGCCGATGCAGGCAGCGTCTGCTAGTGAGTGAGTGAGTGAGTGAGTGAGCGAGAGAGAGTGAGTGAGTGAGTGAGAGAGTGGGTGAGTGAGTGAATGAGAGAGTGAAAGAGAGAGTGAGTGAGTGAGAGAGTGAGTGAGTGAGTGAATGAGAGAGTGAGAGAGTGAGTGAGAGAGAGAGTGAGTGAGAGTGAGAGAGTGAGTGAGTGAGTGAAAACACTTTACCGTTGATCCGGCATAAAGGGGGAAGAGGTAGGGGAATTAAAGCAAGACTCTAGCGTACTCGGACGTCCCGGAGCAGCAACCTACTCGCGTAAAACCCGTGGATGGACAGATGCATGGACGGACAGATGAATGGACGCACTAATGGGTGGGCAGGGGGGTGGGTGGGTGCGTATTTTTTTATTGTGCAGAAAAGTTTAAATGTACCTTACAGCTTCGTAGTACGTTCCTATTTTTCACTCCTGAACCTCCAAACCCTAAGATTGAGAGGGATAAACAATGCTGCCAGTCATACGACATCGGTGACATCAAGTCAGGAAAGGGGTAAGGGGGCAATGGTGCTATTCTTAACAACGTTTGCACACTGTAAACCTCAATGACAAGACCAACTGAATCCACTTATCTTTTCAGTTTACGCAAGACGGTGTTTCTAATGCACGTTACAAAAAAAAAAGACGTAGAGCGTGTTCAACACATGTGAACGTATTGGACCTATTGATTTTCGTACTTGTGCCTAGCGTACTGCTTTCCTGTAAAAATCAGGAAAAATTGCAAATTTGGAAATAAGCGTTTTTTTTTCTGGGTGAACAGATCTTAAAGTGAATGTGCCACCACGCATCACAAACGTGCGATCTTCTATCGTCGCAAGCGAAGGTGACTCTGTGCAACTGCCTTGCGCCGCCCAGGGATACCCTCCGCCCAAATATATGTAAGTGCTCTTTATTTTGCAGTCTTTCTTCCTGGAATACAGGTCACTTTTGGCGAATAACATACTGCAACAAAGCGATTAGGTATCCAAACGCGGTAAAGATTCTTGCCACGCTTACCATTCTGTGAAAGAAAGCGTGCCCTGCTGAAGCGAAGCAACACGCGCACGTAGGACGTTTATTCGTCGAAGTAAACATTGCAGAAAAGTATCATCGCCCTTGGCGGCTGCATTTTTATTGGTGCAAAACACGAGAAGTCCTTTGCACTTATGGGCCAGTTAACAAACTCCACGTGATCTAAATTTCCTGCGAAGGGCTCAACAACAGCGCCTAACAAATTTCGCAAGTAAAAAGAAAAAATTATTATTATTATTATTATTATTATTATTATTATTATTATTATTATTATTATTATTATTATTATTATTATTATTCAAAGCATTTTTAGCGAACCAAAGGTATCTTACCATTTCTATCTATATATCTATGTATCTGTCTGTCTGTCTGTCTGTCTCCGCTTACATCTGGGTGCTCGCGCTGTCACCTCATCAACATGACAGGCACTAAAATTTCCGTCGGAAAGCGTCAGTCAATGACGAACACGATTAACTATTTATTACACCAACAGCGTGAGATACTTGTCGCGTACGTCACAAAACCCTTTCCTTAAGTCACGTGTGCTGAATACCTGCATACCACAACCTATGGAACGAGGTTTGAAACACATGTGATTAGGAGGGAGAAACAACTTTATTGAGGGCTTAATGATTGATTGATATGGGGGTTTTAACGTCCCAAAACCACCATATGCTTATGAGAGACGCCGTATGATGGAGGTCTCCGGAAATTTCGACCACCTGGGGCTCTTTAACATGCACCCAAATCTGAGCACACGGGCCTACAACATTTCCGCCTCCATTGGAAATGCAGCCGCTGACGCCTGGATTCAATCCCACGATCTGCGGTTCAGCAGCCGAGTACCTTAGCCACTACACCACTGCGGCGGGGCTTATTGGGGGCTTAACGAGGTCGTTGAATTTAGCTTGCTGATGGTTTGAAAGGTGATGGTCTGTAGCTCACCCCCACCATTTCAGTCCAGGGAATTAGTTTTGCCTGAATACGCTGGTCAGTTGTAGACAGGAGTCTCCCCCATGCCTCGAGGGAGGAAGCTGGCAGTATTGCTTTTGGGGATGGGTTCCTCTTGAATTCCTAATGAACATTATTTTGGATGGCCTTCAGGTAGCCGCAATGTCGACAGTGTGGTTGAATTGCTTGCCGGTAAATTTGAGACAGACGTAGGGGTTTCGAATGAGAATACGAATTTGTCTCCAAGAATTTGCCCTCCGCTGACGAGAGCGTTCCCTTGTAAGGTCTGCTTGCAGAACCGCGTACGTTTCACGGTTTCCTTTATATTATGCTGCAATTTCATTGTATGTGATAATTTTTTCGTGCTGGAAGTACAGGGGTGAGAGGTCTACCTCCCGGTTGATTATACCTCGGGCTACATGGTGGACCACCTCATGGCCCGAATTTTCCACGTGAGCGCGCATAACCACGCAACAGTTCCCGTCAACTTAGTGATGGCAGGAGCAGACTTTCAAACATCTTGACATCATTGCGTTTGGAGCTTGTGTAGCAGGAAATACGGGGCAGGCGTCAGCGAAGTTGCGGATGAGAGTAGTTACAGAGGGACAGAAAAGTAGAAAATCGTGGTTAGTCTCAATGTAACCCAGACATTGCACGTGACAGTCAAACATTCAGCCACGGAACTACGCAAGTGCTTGGAACTCCTTGCGAAAAAATAAGACTATAATGAAGTCATTTCGCAGCACCGTCCACTGTGGTTGCAGTGTTCGCTATCGCTTTTGGGAGTGTAGTGCCATCATCACCATCGTCATTTTTTCCATCACCGCGCCGCGTCTCTCGCGCAGCTGGCGCGAGCTCGAGCTGCGCGAGAATTAGAACGAGCTGACACGCCTGGCGCGGCGGACGCTGGTAGCCGACGTGGCTCCGCTTCAGGCCTGCAATAAAGTGGCGAGATCGGCACGGCCCCATCGGCCGCCTTCGACGTCATCTCACGTCTCCTCTTCTCTCGCCGCTACATTGGTGACCCGGAGAACACGCCCTTCGCCGAACGGCCCGCTGCCATGTTCCCGCAACTCTGCCCGCCAGTACCGCCGTTCCAATCGACCTACCCAAAGGTATGGTTTATGCAACTCGACGCCGTTCTTGCGGTGAATGGCGTCACGGCCCAGCTGCTGATGCACGCCATTCTTCTCGACGCCCTACCGGTAGAGTTGCGCCATCTCGCTGCCACTTCAAGCACCAGCCCGCAGCCTTACGATGCCCTCTGCACTGCGGTGCTCGCCCGCAGCGGCAACACATACCGTCCGCTTCCGTTTACCCGCACCAGGCAGGTTTCCCCGGCGTCGCAGAGCAAGGTACGAACCGGTCCGCAGCCCTCCATTGACGGCTACCTCGGTACCCCGGCTTCGACTACTTCTACACCTGATCCGGTCGCAGAAACATCCACTCCTGCACCTGATCACGACCGCGAGGTAGAAGACTCCCCCACTGCGACTGACCTTCCCTCCGAGAGGTACATTCCCTCAGAGCCAGCTTCATCACACGTACCTGCTACCTGCACGTTTTCCAAGAAAGCGACGGCACGCGACAACGTGGCCCTCGCCGTTTCCGCGACCACCAGCTCAGACGTCTCGGCCTCCTCCTCGCCGCAGCTGCTGGTCAGCTCCTTGACGGTGCCCCCTGCCGCTCCGCCACCTGCCACTGGTGCCAGCAATGGCCTGCCGGGTGCCTCGCCACATTCCACTCGCACCTACCCGGCCAGCAGCCGACCACACTCGGCGTCCCCGCTCCCCGCCCCGGTCCCTGTCTCTGTTTCGTGGTCTACGACGGGCCCCAGCGCCGTGCCTTCGCGGAGCCAGAGCCTGCCCTCAATGCTCGCCCGCAATGGTCTCACGTACCAACCGCTTCCAGGGGCCCGCGACTTTGGGGTTGTCACTGCGTCGCAACGTGTGCTACCAACCGTGGCCGCACCAGACTCCATGACGGCCACCTTGCCGCCCGCCTCGGAGCCTGGCACAGGTGACCTTTCACCCGTTATTGACCTCCCGACTTCCTCTCGTCTGGCCACTAGCGACGCGTGTCCCGCGTACGAACTGCCTACACCATCTGTCGAGCCAACTGAACTATCTACGACATCTGTCGAGCCAACTGAAGTGCCTACGACATCTGTGGAGCCAACTCAACGGCCTACGACATCTGTTGAGCCAACTGAGCTGCCTACGGCGTCTGACCAGCCAACTGAACTGTCTATGACGTCTGTCAAGTCAACCGACCTAACTACAACCACAGTGGAGCCAACTGAAAGCATGGGAACAAGCACTGCCACCAGTCCACCAGCGTCGAATACCTCGACAGTGACTGAGGCGACAACTGAACCCGTCTTTCCTGCACAGCCTCCCGTGACGCCATTTCCCGTGGTCCGCGTATTCGGCACGGCGACGAACGAGTCGCAGCCGCTGCCTGCGGACGGCGTGTGTGACTATACCTTCTACGACGGCCTCTACGACACGGGCCCGTTTGACACGCTTTACAGCCCGCACTTTAGTGCACCAGTTGAGCACGTTCTCAGTCACGCGTCGCTTCACAGCGTCACTGAGTACGGCCTCTCTTTCGCCTACAGAAACGCATCACAAGTGGCGCGAGACCTCGAAATTCCAGAGGTGCTTTCCACGATTGAAGACCTCTGGGACCTAGCCATCCGCCATTACGGATTTCTTTCCATCGAGCGCTTACTTCTTCGTCCACTGCGCAACTCTCAGTGTCGCCCACCAGAGACCCACTGGTTCCCGATGGTCACTACACGTTGACAAACTGGACTTGCCAAAGGAACACTTTATGGACTGCCGTTCATGTACATAGCATTTGTCGCCCTCTTTCTTTTTTTCATATGCGTTCAAATCGCGCAAAGCGCTAGGGGGGGAGCCCTGTAGTGCCATCATCACCATCGTCATTTTTTCCATCACCGCGCCGCGTCTCTCGCGCAGCTGGCGCGAGCTCGAGCTGCGCGAGAATTAGAACGAGCTGACACGCCTGGCGTGGCGGACGCTGGTAGCCGACGTGGCTCCGCTTCAGGCCTGCAATAAAGTGGCGAGATCGGCACGGCCCCATCGGCCGCCTTCGACGTCATCTCACGTCTCCTCTTCTCTCGCCGCTACAGGAGTAAGAACCTCGAAACACCTTCGCTTTTGGGAGTAATAGAGTTTTTATCACCGCCATTGGTCCTTTAACGGTGTAATAAACTTTACATAATAACTTATTGGTAGGATACGTTAAATATTATTCAACCCGAAAGAATACGGCATGAGTGGTCTCTCGTGATGTGCAAATTATCACATCATAGCGTGCAATTCGTTTTAATATTGTTACGTGGCGAACACGGCAAAGAAGCGCTGCCACAGCTGCTGGGTGCGCTTGGGGGATGAGGAACACGAGGAAGAGGAAGTGATGCTGAGGTGATGCTTCCATATTTGTGTTTGAAATACAGCGTCTTCTTTATTTATGTTGACGCCATGAGATTCTCTACGTTTGTATCGCTGCCTCCAAACGAAACGTAAAGAATTCCACGACTTCAAATCAAAAGAAAAGGAATACTGTATTTCCAAGAAACTTATATGTGTACTCGATGGTGAATCCATTCGCCACGTAAAATCCTAGGATACCCTTTTGGGCGTCAGTGTAGTCGACTGGCCGAATAAGCTACGATCGATGCCGTAGCGAGGGAGGAAAAGAGGATGGGGGAGAGGAGGACCTAGAACTACCTCCTCCGTTCCCGTCCAAGTTGTTTGTTTTTTGGATAGGTACTTTCCTCAAGTTAGCTGCCGTCCTCGAGCAGTTGAAGTTTTGAGCAAAAGCTCCCCCCTCCCCTCCCCACCGAAAATTTCTCGCTACCAGCCTGCACGATGTTCTCAGAAATACTCTATAAAGGCACAATGAAATCGGTTCAACTCACAACGCTTGACTCAACACCTTAAGAAGAATTTGTTATGGCACACTAATCACTTGCCGCTTCGCATGACATCAGCTCCCATTATGAATGAAACACGCCTAATGTTTATTATTTTTAGGGGCGAAGCTCCTTAGGGCGTGGGCTGTGCGTCCCCTGTAGCCTGTATGTAGCCACCTCTAGTTTAGTTCTTGCAGTGTTCACTAGATGGCGGTACCGTCCCCTGTATGTAGCCACCTCTAGTTTAGTTCTTGCAGTGTTCACTAGATGGCGGTACCGTCTCCTGTATGTAGCCACCTCTCGTTTAGTTCTTGTAGTGTTTACTAGATGGTGGTACTTGTAGCTGATGATGAAAAGATGCAAGATGTTATAAACTAGAAAGCGGTACTTGTAGTTGATGAAAGACGCGAGATCTTATAAAATAGGAATGATGTCACATATGGCGCGTGTCATTGGTTGAAGGCAATCGTTCGATTTAGTGCGGCGACGTACGCTAGGGATAGCGATGTAATAAAATCGAGTGGGCAAAATGTACAGAGGATTCATGGTTTACCAGGTTTACCTCCGGAGCTTCGCCCACTCATCATCATTCACTTCGTGGATATGGCGGAATTTTTTATTACTAATATGATTGTCAGTATGCGCATACCCCATTATGATACAGTGGCTTGGACACTATTGACATGCGTTATCGGGACATAATCTTGCTCGGCATTTTGAAGAAGGTGCTTCAGCGGAAGAATGTTGCACACTGTTACATTGCTTTTCTATAATGTTTTCACAAGAGTGGCTATACAGTTAGAATGATGAACTAAATTGGTATCTTGTGCATCTCTATGATAACGACATCTATGACGTTCATAATGATGACGAACACGATTAACTATTCATTACACCAGCAGCGTGAACGTCCCATAAACCACGATATTACTGTGAGAGTCGGTGTAGTGGAGGCCCACTAAAATTTTGATCATCTGTGTTCTCTTTAACTTGCACGTAAATGTATGTACACGGCCTCGATTATATTCACCTCTATCGAAAAAGCGGCCGCGGTGGCCGGAAGGCATTTCGGTGACTTGCGAGTCAACATTCGAGCAGCATAATCACTAGACAACTATGGCGGGTGACTGCTATGACGCGTACGCCAATAACAGCAAGTCTGAATGGAACATGTGCATGTAACGATCCTCACCGATGAGTGATTCCGGCCCTGTATTATGTTACATGCCCATGAGAGTTGGCGATCAGTTGAGAATGCGAATGAGACCCCACCATACGCGCTCGTTTTGTTGCATGAACTGCTTCTCTGTATTCACTCTTTTTTTTCTACTGCTAATTTCTCGCGATGTGAAGCCATGCTATTTTATAGCACAATCAAATGTCGGAAATAAGTATAACATTAACACATACATGTCAATGAACCTTGGATAAGAGGTTCACTTTACTAAACTTACGCACAGCTTGCATGATTACTACAAAACGGCGGCACAAAGCAAGGTTCTAACACAATGTTGCACACGAAGCACAAGAGCAAGAGACGCTGATAGCGCTTCACTTTTTTCGGGTCGTCGAAAAAACAGAAGATACAAAAACGCATTAAGGTTGCAATTCATTCTTTCGGCTGCAATCCCGCAATCCTCGTGGTATTCTCAAAGAGTGTATTGCCCCACCAAACGTGCCACAGAAAAGCAAAACCACTCGCATGACGTCTGGAACACAGGCTGTACCTAAGACATAAAACTGGCGACAAAAAAATGACAAAAACATGCAGTTTAGCAAAAGAGAGAAAAAACTGCGACGAAAGAGTACTGGTCGTTGGGTAGCTACAAGCATCCAAAATAATAAAAAAAGGACGGGCTTCGACAGAATGGACACGGCATACGAGTACAGAAAAGACAAGAAGCAGAGCGTAGAAAGAAACCGATCCGTTTCGCACTCCCGCAAGGTAGATAAAAAATAGAGAGTAACGAGGGATGTTGCAAGCCAGCTTCTAGTTCAAGGCGCAGGGAATGACCGCTAGACGAAGGAAGTCTGCGTGGAGCTAGAACACGCCTTTTCGAATGAGAAGAAATGAGATAAAAAGGAGCTAAAAAGGGAAGAAATGTCATCCCGCGTATTTCCCCAGACTTCAGCAGACTGCTGAGTCGTCCTCTTTAGCCGGAGGCTTTTGATGGATGAAGACAGAAAGCCTCTTCACGTCGTTTCGTGGGCGCGGGCTCAGCATCCACATTGCAGTGAAGGATCTTGGGTGCTCGCTGGCTGCGTCCTTTCGGGAGCCCAACTACAATGTGTCCCGTGCTAGTAAATATCCGATACCTCCTCCGGCTGCTCTCACGTCTTAATAGCGGTGCTGTTTACGCTTGAGCAAGGTCGATGTGTTGTTCGCACGAGACTAGTCGTACGGGTATGCATCACAAGAATTAGGAAAGTTTGACCACTGACTATACCAGGCACAAGGGAAAACAAAGGCATTTGAGGGAGAGAGCAAAGGAAGGGAGAGCGGGTGGTGGAAGGTCTGAGTCCTCAGGGGGAGAGAGCAAAGCCTAATAAAACGAGTGCTGAGGCAAGGACTCGGGAAGGATTAAGGAGGCGAGTGTTAAGTGAAACCTGTGCCACCAAAGTGTAGAAGGCAAAAGAAGGGAGGAGTATAGCAGTTAAGCAATGAAGCAAATGTGGAGAAGCAATAAATAAAGCGAACGAAAGCCTGTCCCGACGGTGAGCGTCGCAAGCTTATCTTCGGTTATCAACTCGACTATCTATGCACTGTAGCCGAAAGGGTATTTCTTTTTTATTATTAGCGACAGTTTGTCCCGCGCCATCAGATAAATACAAAGGAAAAGTTCCGTTTCCTGTATGAAGGCCAGGAGTGGTTAATGCAGTGGACCTGCGTCCAGCACGTCAAGTCAGGTGGTTAGCCGGGGTGGTAGAGAAGGCTGCGTAGGTGGCGAGTGAGAGCCTGGTGAAGGCCCGGACAGGATCCCAATAGGAGATCGAGTGTTGCCTCTGTAAGTGGGGCAACGCAGAATGGGCATATCGTTGGGGGAGGCTGTGTTTTTCTGGAAACGCGTGATTTCTTTGCGATAGGCAAGATAGCGAGAAAGAGAGAAACAGAAATAAAGAAATGTACGAAGAAAGATAGAAGAGGAACGATAAAAACAGAGAGAAAAGCATAGCATCTTCATGTATACCGCAGTATAGCCAATAGAGAAAAATCACGCCAATAAGATCAAGGAAGTGAACTGCCGGATTAACACATTTAAAATACGATTTTCTCTTGGGGTATAAGCCAGGGGAATACGTTGTCTGTTGTGTTGAAATCTGTAGTCTGGGCACTGTGGGTGCAATGTTAAGTAAATAGCAAGATGACTAAAAACAGTAACAGAAATGATGGTTTTAAAAGAGAAGTGCTGGTTTTAAAAGAGTAAGTGATGAAAAACGTGAACTCCGCAACAGCATCTAGCTAAGTGGGAAACCTCACCAGTAATTCACATGGCAAGGAATAAGGAGGGATTAAACAAGATACAGAGAAAAGCATAGATTAGGAGACGTTTAGAGAAGTTCGCGAACGGGTCAACCATCAGCCGTGAAATCCGCCAAGCGTCTCCCTTCTGAAAAGGACATTAAAGGTGACGAGGCACAGAGGAAAGAAAGAAGAAGGGTAAAGAATAGCATATCCAGGTATGCCATAGCTTAGCAATGGGATAAGAAAGGGGGTTGAGGGAGAGGAGGGGAGAAAGGAACACTGGAAGCCCACCAGCTCTTATTTCCGCAGTGTTCGCAGCATCTACCCCATCTTCTTTCTTTGTTTGTTTTTTCGCGCTTCTCTCTATATTCACTTTCGCAATAACTTACGACATGAATACAAGGCAAACGTTTCGTGCTCTTGTGATCGTGACGTCACTCTACGCTATGCCCAAAGATGTCTCAGTGACTAAGAAGACATTATCCAGACGCATGAGGTGTTAACTGGGAATCCATGTGTTCAAATAATCGATCCGCGATTCGCTGATACATGCTTAGATATTTCTCCTAAATTACCCTAACAAACCCCTCACAATATCAAGCCTTCAGCCTATTTCACTCACTCTGTGTCTCGGGAAGCCTCTCGAACACGTTGCACTAAACAGACTAACTCAATACATGAATGACCACAATCTATACCCGCACACTATGGTGGGCTTTCGCCTATGTCTTTTCCGCCCAAGATGCCATGCTTCAACTGACGCATAACATCCTTGATCCTACAATCCCTGCTCGTACTAAAGCTGTCTTGGCCCTGTACTTAACCAAGGCCTTTGATTGCGTAGAACACCAAGCGATCATAGCACCTCTCTGCCTTCTCAATTTGGGAGTTCGCATGTACGCATACATAAAATCCTTCCTCCCGGGACGCACGGCCGAGGTTCATATGGGCCCCCATGGGTCCCCTTCATGCACCCTTGGCGGAGTTGGCACTCTGAAAGGTTCAGTCATTTCTATTTTTCTCCTCAATGTCACACTCGTTCCCTTATCCCGTGCTCTTGATATATACCCCACATTCACCACACCCTCTATGCCGACGATATCACTTTGTGAACTACCCACGGTAGTGATGGAGACTTAGAGCAAACATTACAAACCGCTGCCAACATCACACATACACAGCAACGCGCACAAAGCATCGGTCTCTCCTGCTCTCCGGAAAAATCTTAGCTTCTTCTCACAGGCTCTTCACCACGTACTCTTTCCACTACCCCTATAACCATTACACTGACCGGCCGTGCAACCCCGGAGGTCGACACACTCGGGATCTTTGGCCTTCACATCCAAAACAACGGCCGTAACACTTTCACCATCCGGAAACTAAAGCAGTTGACGGAGGTTCTTTCGCACCTCTTCCGCCGAGTTTCTGGAAAACATTATGGCATGAAAGAACATGATTTGTGTCGACTCATTCATGCCTTCATACTGAGCTGCTTCCTTTATACATTCCCATATCTCTGACTTCAACAAGAAGAAATAGCCACCCTAGATGCCATGCTTCAAAAGGCTTACAAGGTAGCTTTACATCTCCTTCTTAACACACAAACCACTAAACTTCTTCAACTTGGGCTTCATAACACTACACACGAACTGATAGAGGCCCACAGACAATCCCAATACACTCGTCTAGCTAAGACTTTTACTGGACGCCACATACTTGACACCCTCAACATTCACATGCCAGCAGCCGACCCCTCACTCTTATTAATCTCTCCACACATACACAGATAGTTCACCATAACACCTCTCCCTAGAAACACCCACGATGCATACCATTCGGCCCGCTGCAAGGCCCGTGCAAAAGCTCTCCACAAATAAACGGTTCTGAGGAGGATGCCGTATGCGTGAATGCAGCTTTCCCGGGCGATGACGCGGCAGTTGGAGTCGTTGATCGCACACTCCAGCCCATTGCAACTCTTCGCCTAATTCCTGGATCCAACCCGGTATCCTCAGAAGAAGCGGCGATCGGACTTGCCCTCACTTGCTATATTCCCGGTACGTCCTTTCCGACTCAAAAACTACATTTCTAAAGTTTGCGCGAGGCCGAGTCCATGAGACCGTTTTCGGCATAGTCAGCTCACCCCCCAAACATCCGGCCCGCCATGTGGAGCTGATCTGAGTGCCTGCTCACTCTGTAAATCCCGGCAACGAAGCCGCCAATGACCACAACCGAGGTCTCACCAACCGGGCGGCGGCGGACTCTGAGCCGGGCTCTTCCAAGGAGCACATGTATTCCTTCAGCGAGATGACTGAAGCATACCATGCGGAACGCCAGTTATACCCTCCACCCCACCAATTCCTGGACAATTTTCACCAGATATTACGGCGTCACCTCCAGACCAGCACGCTTCCCTCCCCATATTTCCTTTCCCGCATCTACCCAGGAGCATACTCCCCATACGGTGCTCAATGCGCTCAACCCCACTTTTCCCTTACCCACATCCTTCTCGAATGCCCGACAGACCCTCCCCCGCGGGGCCCGCAGCCACTGACCACATGGGAGGAATGGGAGACCGTGCTGCGCTCGACGGACCCGGCCAAGCAGAAGACCGCCACTGACCGGGCCGCCCACGTTATGCAACTGCATGAACTCATGAACGCATAGTGCAGTGGGGGCCACATGGGGGGCCGAATCCTTTGGTCAATAGGGAAAGTTGGGCTAGTTGGCGGTTCATACTTGGGAAGTAAAAAAACAGCGCAAAAATATAGACAAAGACAGAGGAAGAGACGACACCGTCGTCTCTTTCTCTGTCCTTGTCTGTCTATAATGTTACGAGTAACATGTTTAATGATCTATTTACAGCGCACAGAACTCGACGAGCAAGATGGCGCCAGACCAGCATCAAACGAAAAACTCTCTTCGTCCTCCTCTTTCATGCAGCCGTGTTTAGCGGCTGTTATGTGTCATAACCCCCGGTGGTAGAAGCACCGGGATGGTGCTTCTACCCCCGGGAGTTATGTATGTGTCATATTTATGTATAAATATGGCGGTTGTGTATCAATATTTCTGCGATGTTTTTACTTCCCTTGGTCAAATAAATTTTTACCACCTACCACCTACTCCCAAACTGTACTCAAATATAGTAGAGACCTCACACTCAAGCCAATGCATATTGCAAAGGCCAAAAAACATCAGATATTTACCGCTGCTATGTATACGCACGGTACGGTATTGTAGTGGGAAGGCTTTGATACTTCTTTTTGAGTTAGTGGCATAAAAGGAACAACATTACACACAAGATCTCTTGTGTCAATTTTTTCATACCACGTATCCATCTGGTACATAATATTCAGGGGTGTGCTGCGACTATAGAAAGTTTAAAAAAAAATTACGAACAGCGCAATGCTTAGGAGAGAACTTTGTGCTCGTTAGAATAGGGCGTTCGCATTTTGACTCATGAAAACCAAAACAAGAACCAGAAACACCCGCTTAAAAACGTGTTTCAGGTTAGCCAGTTGAGTGGGTGCTTCTGAGCCGGCGCACATATGGATATAATTATATTTATTGCTTTCCTTTTCACCACAGTGCGACTTTTCGGTTGATATAGTTGGAGTCTGCGTTGCCAGCTTGCCTTTATTGAGTCATGTCTTTGCGCAGCCAACTTTTTCAGACAGCCCCTACATAGTATTCATGCGCACGCTTTTTCTTCCGTTTTTCTATGTTTTACTGCTGTGTGTGTCCCCTCTTTTCTTCGTTCTTACGCTTCCTGACATTTGCTTTGTTTTCTTCGAGCTTTCATATCCATATCCTTCAGCCCACACTACAACGCCCAACCAATGCTCACAACAATGCATGCTACGGAATACTGCCATGCTCTCTATCTTCCTCACAAAGCATCTGCGGTCTCTGCTAGAAACGAAACAGCTACTGCAAGTGGTGCATCAACTGAAGAGAGACAGTTGTCAGGTCTGCTTCACTTCATTCGGGGTCGGCTGACTTTAAAACAGGTTTCTCGAAATGGCACTCGCGGTCTGCACGAACCTCGGCTGAAGATAATAAAGTGCTGCGTGGAGGCAAAAAGGAATCAGGGAGGCTCAAGACGCACACTATCGCATTTTTAATGCGAGTCGTTCAGAAGCGTGACTGCCCTGCTGAGTTCTAAGTTTTTACTTGCGTAAACAGAACTTTGTTGGCAACAAAACAAAATGAGAGCCCGCAAAGAATTGAAAAAAAAGCTAAGAAAAATAATGCAGAAAAAATGAAAGAGGCTTTGAAAGACACTACTTTCGGATTTCAGTTCCGGGAAACGTGCCACTCTTTTTATTTACCTCGTTCCTTTTTTTAGGGAAGGCTGAAGATTAGGAAAGCTTGTCAGCTGGCCAATGATTAAAAGACCATGACATTGCATGAAGTTGTAAGTTAAGAATATATTTGAGCTTTGAATTAATGTATTTGGACCTTGTATAGGGCTTGTGAAAAATTCAGCCAGCTCCGTTTGGTGGACACTGATGAAACAACAAAGCGATTGGTGGGGGAGTTGAATTCAGTAAAGCGGAATAAAGTGGACTAAATGAAACGGATTGAAGTAGAAATTAAGTGGAATCAGTGATGGTTCGGAGGGTGTGGCCCTGCCTTCTCGAAACAGGACACACACATCCGTGGTGGCATCCTCCCATCATCGCTCAGTAAATCACACTACCACTTGCGACGGTCCCCGGACATGAAAGCCTCGACTAAGAACAGCATCATCGTTAATAACGCTCGGGTACCCTACTTGAGAAGAGGAGGTTGCAATATTTGAACCTACGTGATTAAAGAAATTTATTCTCACAAACAGTGAACATCAATCAAAATTCAACACAACATCGCGACGGAACACAACATTCACAGACACACCAAAAATTGTTACAAAAAGATATGTTTACATATCTCATGTGTAATATATGTTTACATATATTTATATGTACACGGAACACAACATACACAGATACACAAGAATTGTTACGAAAAGATATGGTTACATATCTACAATGCATGGTAGACGAAGAACACACATATGAAATGTAATGATCTATATGTTAGGTATTTACAGGTACTTACAATGTATTTGTGCGAGTACTAAACAAAGATTATCCTAAGAAAACCAGGAAGGCCGGAACACAAGCCTTACACGTCTCTCGCAGATGAACGCAAAAGGGCACGACTAGTGTCGAAGGAATTCTTGCTGACCCAGAAAGAAGAGTTCCTCCGACAAAACAGATAGTATTAAATGCGAAGCATTTCTTAGTGAACTTCGGCGACTTCTAGCGTGTCTATCTATCTATCTATCTATCTATCTATCTATCTATCTATCTATCTATCTATCTATTTAGCCGCCTACGATTATTAGCTCTCCTGGCCGTTTCGATAATGATATCTGTATGAAACTTCGTATGCCATAACATGACATGATGGAGAACATATTTGACTAGTCATGACATGAAAATAATGGCATGTATGTCATGAATGTCATGATTTACATTTCATAGTCCTGAAGCTCTTGCGGTGGTTTTGTTCACACGGCACGTTGCAAAAGTGGTATGGTATGACATGATTGCATGGCGAACACAACAGACAGACTCTAACACGAAAATCGTGACATGCGTGTCATATAACAACATGACTACATGCCACGCTCATGATGCGCTCGCGGCCATTTTGATAGTTTTGCATATACCAAATTGGTATGACGGGACGTGAATGGATGACGAAGGTATTTTACTAGTGCAAACATGATGATCATGAAATGCTTGCCATGTAACAACATGACGACATGCCACGCTCATGATGCGCTTGCAGACATTTCTCTAGCTTCACAAGTACCAAATTCAGTATTACGTGACGCGAATGGACGACATAGGTAAATGACACGTCCAAACATGATGATCATAACATGCATGTCATGTAACAACATGACTACGTCCCACACCTATGATGCGTTGGAGGCCGTTTCGCTAGCTTCCCAAATGCCAAACTTGGTATTACATCACATGTATGGATGATGATGGTATGTGACTGGTGCGAATACGATAGTCATGAGATGCGTGTTGCGTAAGAACATGACTACATGCCACACTCAAGGCGCCTATACACTTCGACGTGACCCGGTGCGCGTGCGCGATGGTGTTCGTTTCATTGCGTCACGCCGGCTATGTGGAGCTAGCAAAATGGCTGCAAGCGTATCATGAAGGGCCCAATATACTCCAGTGTAGCGCGTCCAGTGCAGCGATGGCGTAGTGGTTAGAGCATCCGCCTCGCATGCAAGAGGTCCGTGGTTCAAATCCCGGTACCGCGCAGTTCCCAACTGGATTAAAAAAAACAAAAAAAATCCGCGTGTTGATGGAACTGCATTAAGAGGCCTGGGGTGCGGCCTCACCGGCAAACACCGCCGAGAACGCACTCCCTCACCAGAGAAGGATTGGCCACCCTGGTGCAGTATCTGGCCACTACCTCCCACATGCTTACGTCAAATAACTCACGGCCCTCAGTCCCCAGCAGCTGCGAAGCAACTGACCACGGCGGCGGTCAGATCTGCAACGCAGCAGAGGGTGCTAAGAATCTCTGGATCCGGACAGGCCGCCATTGGAACCTGAACTTGGCAACGTTTAACGCTAGAACCTTATCTAGTGAGGGAAGTCTAGCTGTACTATTCGAGGAGCTAGAGGGTGTTAAATGGGATATAATAGGGCTCAGTGAGGTTAGGAGGACAGATGAGGCCTATACGGTGCTACAGAATGGGCACGTCCTTTGCTACAGGGGCTTGGCAGACAGAAGAGAACTGGGAGTGGGGTTCCTACTTCACAGAAACATAGCGGGCAACATAGAGGAATACTATAGCATTAATGAAAGGGTGGCAGGTATCGTAATTAAACTGAATAAAAGATACAAAATGAAGGTAGTACAGGCTTACGCGCCTACATCCAGCCATGATGACGCTTCAGTTGAAAGCTTCTATGAAGACGTGGAATCGGCAATGAGTAAGGTAAAAACACAGTATACTATGGTGATGGGCGACTTTAATGCAAAGGTAGGGAAGAAGCAGGCTGGAGACCAGACAGTAGGAGATTATGGCATCGGTACTAGAAACGCCAGAGGAGAGCTACTAGTAGAATTCGCAGAACGCAATAATTTACGGATTTTGAATACCTTCTACCGAAAACGAGAAAACCGCAAGTGGACATGGAGGAGCCCTAATGGCGAAAATAAGAACGAAATAGACTTTATAATGAGTGCACACCCTGGAATCGTTAAGGATGTGGAAGTGATTGGCAAGGTACGATGCAGTGACCATAGAATGGTACGGTCTCGAACTCGCCTAGACTTGAAAAAGGAACGACAGAAACTGATACGCAAGAAGCCAATCAATCAGCTAGCACTGAGAGGGAAAGTACAGGAATTCAGAGTGTCGCTGCAGAACAGGTATTCGGCTCTTAGTGAGGAAACCAACCTTAGCGTAGATACAATGAATGATAATCTGACGAGTATCATTACGGAGTGTGCAGTGGAAGTTGGAGGCCGGGTAGTTAGACAGGACACTGGCAAGCTTTCCCAAGAAACGAAGAACCTAATTAAGAAGCGTCAAATCATGAAAGCGTCAAGTACAACAGACAAAATAGAACTGGCAGAGCTTTCGAAGTTGATTAATAGACGTAAGGTATGCGATGTAAGAAGGTATAACATGGAGAGAATTGAACACGCTCTGAAAAACGGAGGAAGTGTCAAAGCATTGAAGAGGAAACTTGGGATAGGCAAAAGTCGGATGTATGCACTAAGGGACAAAGAAGGCAAAATAACTACCAATATGGATAGGATAGTTAAAATAGCGGAGGAGTTTTACAGAGATCTGTACAGTAGCCGAGACAACCACGACCTTAATACTATAAGAACTAGCAGTAACCCAGATTACACCCCACCAGTAATGATAGAAGAAGTCAGAAAAGCTTTGGAGAGCATGCAAAGGGGCAAAGCTGCTGGTGAGGATCAGGTAACATCAGATTTGCTGAAAGATGGAGGACAGACTGTGTTAGAAAAACTAGCCACCCTGTTTACGAGGTGTCTCCTGACGGGAAGAGTACCAGAGTCTTGGAAGAACGCTAACATCATCTTAATACATAAGAAAGGAGATGACAAGGACTTGAAGAATTACAGGCCGATCAGCTTGCTCTCTGTAGTATACAAGCTATTTACAAAGGTAATTGCTAACAGAGTAAAGAAAACATTAGAATTGAATCAACCAAAGGAACAAGCAGGATTTCGAACAGGCTACTCAACAATTGACCACATTCATACTATCAATCAGGTAATAGAGAAATGCTCAGAGTATAACCAACCACTATACATAGCCTTCATAGATTACGAGAAGGCATTTGATTCAGTAGAAATATCAGCCGTCATGCAAACACTGCGGAATCAGGGCGTAGATGAAGTATATATAAACATTCTGGAAGAAATCTACAGGGGATCAACTGCTACCATAGTGCTTCATAAAGAAAGCAACAGAATACCAATCAAGAAGGGTGTAAGGCAGGGGGACACAATTTCCCCAATGCTATTTACCGCGTGCTTACACGAGGTTTTCAGAAGCCTAGAATGGGAGCAGTTAGGGATAAGAGTCAATGGAGAATACCTTAGTAACCTGCGCTTCGCCGATGACATTGCATTGCTGAGTAACTCGGGGGACGAATTGCAACTCATGATTACGGAGTTAGACAAGGAGAGCAGAAAGGTGGGTCTTAAAATTAATCTGCAGAAAACGAAAGTAATGTACAACAACCTCGGCAAGGAGCAGCGCTTCGAGATAGGTAATAGTGCACTTGAAGTTGTAAAAGCCTATGTCTACTTAGGGCAGGTAATAACCGCAGAGCCGAACCACGAGATTGAAGTAACTAGAAGAATAAGAATGGGGTGGAGCACATTCGGCAAGCACTCTCAAATTATGACAGGTAGATTGCCACTATCCCTCAAGAGGAAGGTATATAACAGCTGTATCTTGCCGGTACTTAGCTACGGAGCAGAAACCTGGAGACTTACAAAGAGGGTTCAGCTTAAATTGAGGACGACGCAGCGAGCAATGGAAAGAAAAATGGTAGGTGTAACCTTAAGAGACAAGAAGAGAGCAGAGTGGATTAGGGAACAAACGGGGGTTAAGGATATCATAGCTGAAATCAAGATGAAGAAATGGACATGGGCAGGGCATGTAGCGCGTAGACAGGATAACCGCTGGTCATTAAGGGTAACTGACTGGATTCCCAGAGAAGGGATGCGGGTTAGGGGGAGACAGAAGGTTAGGTGGGCAGATGAGATTAAGAAGTTTGCGGGTATAAATTGGCAGCAGCAAGCACAGGACCGGGTTGACTGGCGGAACATGGGAGAGGCCTTTGTCCTGCAGTGGACGTAGTCAGGCTGATGATGATGATGATTACCAAATTTGGTATAAGTGAAGCTAGCGAAACCGCCACCAGCGCATCGTGAGCGTGGCATGTAGTCATGTTGTTACATGACACGCACCTCATAATAATCATGTTTGCACCAGTCACATACCTTCGTCATCCATTCAGGAACCATTATATAAAATGTTGTATATGAGATGCTAGCGAAACGGCTGCGAGCGCATCATGAGCTTGGCATGTAGTCATGTTGTTACATGACACGCATGTCATGATTTTCATGTTTAGGTCTGTCGCTTGTGTTTACCACGCAATCATGCCATACCATACCAGTTTTGCAACATGCCATGTTTTGCAACATGCCAATGACCACTTGTCGTGGGCCACTGGATAGATCATCTGCACCTTGAAGGGCTGCATAGTCCGGGCTGGCTGGAGACACTGCGTGCGTTTGGTGTGGCGTCGCAATCCACCCAACTTCGTCCTGGCTAATATCCGGGCCTGGCGTCGATGATACGACATCCTTGTTCTTGGATTGCGTTCCTGGTTGAAGTGGCGGGTAATTCTTGGACGCCACCTGGAATACGATGGCTTGATGGATGGTGTAGGCGATGGTGGCATGCGGGTTGCCACAACGGCGACACAGCATCAAGCAGCCCTTCCGCTCGTGGCCATAAATGCTGCACCTTCCACAAAACGAAGACGCACGGTGGACGCCGGAGCGAGCGAACGCGCGTCGCATACGCTCCGCCGAACGTGTGCTCTCGTTGACCGGATTACTCCGATATCGTCGCCGGCACTGTGTCATATCATCTAGTTTTAACTGTCCTGGGAACCGCACACCCTTCGCGAGGCTGTAGAGCATCTCCATCTTTCTCTATCGCCTTCAGAAGAACCCATGTGAGCGCTGGGCCGCTGGGCCTAAGCGTCGACCCAGCTCGCCTGTGCGAGTACGGGTGACTTGGCCTAACGGCAGGACCCCTTCCACAACAATATGGACGCTAGCACTACGCCAACTGCTGACGTGACTACTACCGGATGCGTTCAACCCGCATTCAGCCCCAACGACACCCATGTTAACACGGAATATCTCGACCTCGACGAGCTCACTTCAGCAAGCGAAGATGAAGTTGCCGTTCACCATCCCACATCGTCTGCATCGCTGGGACCGGCGAGCGACACCGACGCCAACTGGAAACTGGCGATTTCCCGTCGCCAGCGTCAACGCCAGAAAAAATTCGACAAAGCTCGAGCGGAATTGATGCAGCCGGCCGGTCCTGCAAGCACTCCGCCCAGCCACGTCAACGCCGGGGCAGCTGCGGGTGCTCCTGCTGCGCAGGCAGACGCGGCCGGCGTCGCACCGGCGCGAACACAACCACCCGTAACGAAGCCGCGCCAGCTACGACGGAAGCCGCCGCCGCTTCCACGCACGGACATAAAGATCATCATGCGCCCAAAAAAGGGCCTGGCCATTCGGAACTTCACTACGCATCAAATCTCCCGCACCGTAGCACTGGCGGGCAATTCTCGACAACATTGTACTGGTGATCATTTCATTATACGTACTCGCCCCGGGTCAAACATCATCATTGCCAGCACGCCACATGTTGAGACGGCCGAAATTCTTCGTCGTATCACCACCCTCACGCTTGAGAGGAAGACCTACGAATTCAATACCTATGTGGCGGCCCCTGAGGGCACCTTGCGGGGAGTTATTCATGGGATAGACCCTGGCACAACTCCGGAAGAACTCACCGCCAACCTACGCGTGCGCACGCAGGGAGTGACAGTGCACAGTGCACGAATGCTTGGTGCTACCAAATCTGCTGTGATCACTTTTGAAGGCCCCCTTCTGACCCGATATGTACTGTATTACGGTGGGGAGGTGGCCTGCCACCCGTACAAGCCGACGCGACAAGCCTGCCAAGTCTGCTTACAACCGGCGCACCGCTCAGACGTATGCCCCACACCAAACACTCCCGTGTGTCGGCAGTGTGGTATCCTCAACCCCGTTGACGGTCACCCCTGTGCTCCCAAATGTCACTTGTGTGGAGATGGCCACTTAACGGGCGCCGAAGAGTGCTCTCAGAGACTGAAGGCCCCGCGCCCCCGGCCACCTCCTCAACCAGCAGCACCAGCCAGGGGCCGCAACCCCCATCGTAACCCACCCACTCCCAAACGTAGGTGGTTCAGCAAAGAAAACGAGACCTCATGCAGCCACTCCCGCTCACGTTCGAGGTCACAGTCCTTCCCGCCCCTCCCTTCTGTAGAACCTGGCCAGCAGCAGCAGTCAAAGCAGCAACAGCATCCGAAGAACCAGATGACCAAGGGGCAGCAGCAGCAACCCACCTGTCAACAGTCCCAGCATGCCTCCAGCAAACATAATGAGAAGCCCAATCCCACTCCATCAGCCGGTGCCGACAATAAGGTGAGCTGGTCAGCAAATGTAGATCCTCCCATCACTCCACTCAATACCCTGTCCACCGCATACGAACACCTTCTGGCAGAAAACATAAAACTCAAACAGGAGCTGGCGGCCGTCAGGGCACGTCAAGCCAAGGACAGTTCTCAACTTCATGCCCTAATGGCGCGTCTTGGATCGCCGCCCGACTCCCCCGAAAAAAAAACCCCAACCTCCCCCAAGAGACAGAAAATCCCTAAAACGGCGCTATCGATTCCTGCTGCGTCGGGCACCACAGTCACACGCGAAGAGTTACGCGAAATGCTCTCAACGCTCGCGCAGCAGCTATCGCAACAATTCAGTGCCGAATTCACGCAGTTCGGAGAACGCCTCGACTCTCTCGAGACACGCTTCGAGGCACAAATTGCTGAAACAGGCGAAAACATACGCAGGAAGAGGGCCACTCGTAGCTCGCACGCCACGACAGATCAAGGTTACCATAGACTAGGATTGGAATCACATGCATCCGAAATCCTCGCTACCCCCGCATTGACACCCAGCGCCCTCACCCTCACTCCTACATCGGCGTCGCAAGCCGAGATTCCGATACCCACGCCTTTCCACTCAACGAATTAACCATGGGCAGCACAGCCCCACTCATTGGCGAACATTTAGAAGTCTGGCAATGGAACTGCCGTGGCTTCCGCAGAAAGCGGAGCCTCCTCCAACAGTACATTAACACACACCTTGCTCGGCCAGAAGTCATAGCGCTTCAGGAGCCCGGAACGCTACCCATATTTTCAGGTTATGAGTCCTATAATAGTCAAACAAAGGGCAAAGCGGCCATCCTGGTTGACAAAGCGCTAACCGCAGTTGGCTTAGACAATATTCCAGACACCAACATTGAACATGTGATTGTGGAGCTAGTTCTATGACAAAAAAAAGAAAGGAGAAAAGCGAACTATCATCATTGTCAACGTATATAGCACCCCAAAGCAAAAAAACCACTGATTTCCATGCCCTCGTCCAAGGTGCCTGCCGATTGGCCCAGGGAAAAGAACTCTTACTGCTCGGCGACTTCAACGCTCTCGACGAACGCTGGGGTTACTACCGTTCGGATGTCAAAGGCAAACAGCTTGCGGCTGCCACTGAAAAATTTCAGCTTGAACTGCTTACGGATCCCGTGTTCCCTACCCGGATCGGCAACAGTGTGTGCAGGGACACTTGCCCCGATCTCACCTTCGCCCGTGGCCGTGCAAAGTATAACTGGGACAACCTGCACGAATCCTTGGGCAGCGACCACTTCATTCTCCGCACAAAAGTTACAGAGAGCGCAGCGCGTCGGTCTATTGGAGAAGCACGCATCACAAACTGGGAGGCCTTTCGTCGTGACAGCGAACATTCACTCGACAGCCTCACAAGCCTCACCGACTGGTGCACCCAACTTAAGGAAATTCGAGAGCGTTGGATTACCACCATTAACAGAACACCTGCACTGCCGGAAGTGGACGGTCATTTGCTACATCTGTGGGAAGCCCGAAGGAGCCTCATCCGCAGATGGAGGACGCAAAAACATAACCGACGCCTCAAGCTAAGGATCGCCACACTCACCACTCAGGCAGAGCAGTACGCTACAGAACTGGCGCGACTCAATTGGGCCCAGTTTAGCGACTCTCTTCGAGGCTCATTGGGCACGGCCCGCACGTGGCACATTTTTCGCGCTTTGATGGACCCCACTCGAACATAAAATGAGACGAATATGTCAGTCATGCGCCTCATACACGCCTTTGAGGGTACTGACAATGAGCTGCTGGATCAAGTCCGGCGAAAATGCTTCGGCGATTTCTACCCACCCGCATCTCAGGCTGCGTATCGTGGACATGCCAATGACACTCTCGACCGACCAATAACGGTGGACGAAGTTTACGCAGCCATTCGCAGCAGCAATCGCAACACAGCTGCTGGGGCAGACGGAATCACGTACTCCCTTATCAGGAACCTCAACGACAGCGCCGTACAAGAAATCACGGCGTTTTTCAATGATCATTGGCAACGTGGCACGCTTCCTCCTGAATGGAAGCACGCGGAGGTCATAATGATACCGAAGCCGGGCAAAAAACTTCAAATCGAAAACCTCCGACCAATATCCCTCACTTCCTGCCTTGGTAAATTCTTCGAGCGCGTCATCACTAATCGTGAGCAAGATTACCTCAAGGACAATGACCTTTTCCCGCACTCAATGTACGGGTTCCGGGCACGTCTTTCAACGCAGGATGTACTGCTACAATTAAAAGAAGTCATTGATAACGCCCCCCAGCAAGGAGAAAACATTATCTTGACTTTAGACATTAAGGGCGCATTTGATAACGTTAGCCACCAGGCCATACTTGAGAGCCTCGAGGCCCTTCATTGTAGGCAGCGCGTCTACAGTTATGTCCACGCCTTCTTGTCGGACCGCACTGCCACAGTCGGTCTCGGCTCCATCCGATCACATGTTATCAGGGTTCCGAACAAGGGCACCCTGCAGGGCTCAGTGATTTCCCCGCTACTCTTTAATGTAGCTATGGTTGGCCTGGCACATGAACTGCACCGCATCGATGGCATCCATCAAGCAATGTATGCGGACGATATCACCGTCTGGGCCACGCGGGGGTCGCTTGGAGAAAAAGAATATAACCTGCAGCAGGCAGCCACATGCGTCGAACAATACGCGCAGGCACGAGGCCTGGCCTGTGCAACAGAAAAATTTGAGCTTCTACGAATTTATCGACGCAAGCTCCCACCATCGACGCAGAACAACCAAGGCTCCCGCCTCCAGGTCGTCCTTGCTGGCAAACAAATCCCAGAGAAATCCACCATTCGAATATTAGGCATGTGGGTACAGTCGAACCGCCATGTGAATCACGCAATTTCCCTTCTCCGCACCACTACACTGCAAGTGGCCCGAATGATACTTCGGGTAGCCACTCGCCGCCATGGCATGCGCGAGGAGGACACCCTGAAACTCATACGTAGCCTCGTGGTCAGTAGGGTGACATACAGTTTGCCCTACCAACGCCTCACCAAGAGCGAACAGGGCCAAGTAGACGCAATGCTCCGCAAGGCCTACAAAGCGGCACTCAAGCTACCACCGGGTACTCCTTCTAGCAAGCTCCTCGCATTGGGCCTACACAACACCTTTGAAAACCTTTGTGAAGCGCAACTCGCCACACAGCTGCAACGGCTCACACAAACACCTACAGGCCGTGACCTGCTCCTACGCCTTGGCTACATCAGCCAGTTTCACGACGCAGCTCGTCGCAAGCCCATTCCGGACCAACTTCGTGCCACTTATAAGGTCGCTCCCATCCCCCGCAATATGGATCCCCGACTACATCAGGGCCGGAGGGAAGCCAGAGTGGAAGCCCTCGAGCGAACTTATGCACACAAGAACACTACGTACTATGTTGACGCCGCCAACTACGACCATGCAAACAATAAGGCTGTAGCCACAGTCGTGGACTACACACTCACAGAACGTACCAGCGCTTCCGTGCGGTGCCACAACATCACCGATGCTGAAGAAACTGCCATCGCGCGCGCTCTCGCCCTCGGCTACAGACAACGAAGGTCGCTGACAGTTCTCACGGACTCTCAAGCAGCTTGCCGCAACTACCTACAGGGTCTCATAGCCAACCCGCTCTCAACGTCATCATGAGCGTTACAGACACTGGCGAGCATTCCATTACACATTCACATAGAATTTGGCATCGGATTATATGGACTCCGGGCCACATGGGACTGGAGGAGAATCAGGCAGCGGATAGGGTAGCTCGAGGGTATGCGAGCCGAGCAACTTCCAACTCCGCCCCTGAGGAACTCGTTCCGGTCCCTTGCGACTATTCGGCCATCCTAAACCATTACAGAGGACTTAGGAAAGCTTATTCGCTACCACACCGAACACTGAATAAAGAGGAATCGGTCAGCTGGAGGCAAATTCAAACCGGCACGTTTCCAAATTTGCACATCCTGAGTAAAATGCACCCCTCGGCATACTCTCTTCTCTGCCCATGGTGTTCAGCTCCAGCCACTCTGTACCACGTCACGTGGGAGTGTCAGGCCATTACGGCCTTACAACCAGTACAATATCCAACAGCGGAGCGATGGGAGGAGCTGCTGGCCAGCGAGAACCTGGAAGATCAGTTGAGTCTGATCAACCGGGCCCGCAGAGCGGCTGCTGCAAGCGGAGCCCTGGACTAAGGCCCCCCCCCCCCCCCCCCACCACAAGCCAAGCATCTCCGACTACTTGGAGCTTCTCCGCAGAAAATTTCATGTAAATAAATAAATAAATACGTTTTCACCACCACCTTTCCACAAAACGGGGCTGTGCAGTTCATGCGGAAGTGCCCACTGTCTCCACATTGACAGCACACTCGCTGGATTGCTCTATAGTCACAGGTCACTCGATGGCCTGCGAACTTGAGGTTGTTGGGCACCGGCGACGATGTCTTCAATTCCATCCGGACGAATCGCGTCCCAGTGGCCACGGTCAGGCGCGAACCCACGCTTCCTCTGCTGACGTGCAGCACCTTCTCTTAGGGAGATAATGCTTGCACGAGGACCTCGCTAGGGATGCGGCATGGCAGGAACAGAACGGTGACTTGAGTGACTTGGGGTCCCAGGGGCACGACAGCAAGGCGGTCTCCTCTGATGATGAGGTGGAACGCGTCGACGATTCGAGCCAGAGCGGCTTCACTGTTAACGGTGGCTTGGTGATTCCGGCCTCCAAAGTGCTGTACACAAGAGACCTCTTTGATTCCTACTATTGAAGACGTCGCATCAACGACGTCTTCGGGACTAGTCCCCTCGGGGACGACTACGGCTAAGGCGAGCGCCTTCTTCGGGGGCTGGCTTGCCATGACGGCCGCCCGCCAGTCCAGGGACGCTCTGAGATGATAGCGAAGATTGCGGGGCAACATGAGCACAGACATTGTTCGCGGACCGTTTATGATGAATATACGTCCATGGTAACTAGTGAATGACGATGGCAAGTTGCTACACAGAGTAAACTGATTTAGCCACACTAATAGGTACAAGTATACCCTCGGGATGGCTTAAAATTGTGTCCTCATTTTCGTTTCTTAGACGGTCCTAGTGTAATAAATACGTCGACTCATTGTGAGATTTCCGAAGCTTAAAGCTACGCTTTCCTAAAAGTTAAGGCTGCAGTGACAAGTGCCTTCACTCCTGATCATAGAGGGATCAGAGCTTGCCCAAACCGCTTGACCGAAAAAACCTATTTTCTGTGTGCCAGCACGCTTCGCGCGTACCATTGTCGATGAACACATGATTAGCACGTAGCAGACGTCAGCAGTCGATCACCATATTCACAAGAACGTCATATCACGTGACGAGGCACATCGATGCTCATCTCCCTCACAACCAACGATCGACGCCATCGCGACAAGAAAATTTCTGCAAACCAAGCTTTTCAGGTCGCGTTATCATTGTTCTCATGCATTCTTTCACAGGTGCACATATTGATAGACTAACATACTTATCTCATTTCTGTACAGATGGGAGAGACTTACTACGGCGGACAATGGCAGCCCTCAAAATCCCGTCATCGTTGGAAGTTCGAGGCACGAACCAACCGAAGGATCGTTGTTAATCCGCAAGGTAGAGCCGCAGGATGCGGGGAAATACCTGTGCCTGGTCACCAACGTGGTTGGCGAGGAACGGGCCACCATCACGCTCGACGTGCGATGTGAGTAGCCTGCCTCTATCTAAATGCCAATTCTTAAGCTTCCACACTCGTCGAAATATTCATCGATGCTCATCTTTGTAGCATTGCACTCGCGAATGCTATCGCACACAAGGCAACACCATTTAGATGTGTGTGTTTTTAGGGACACTCTACAAATTTTAGGGGCATTCTACAATGTAATTGTACAATGATTGGGTGCTGAAGTAGAGGCGAGTTGGTCCTGTGGCAAGGTGGGCCTGTTGGTGTTTTTTTGCCATTCGTTATTCTTCTTTTTTCTAGTGTGCCGATCACTTCAAGATATTCAAGAAAATTCATTCAGTTAACAAATGTCGCTTGCTGCAGTCAGATCTGTGTTCTTTCTCCGAATGGTGTAGCAATAAACCTTCCTTGGGTACCTCAAAAACAAAGTTCATGAGTATATCTCACAAAACATTGATTGTGTAATTTGCATACTTTGTCAATACCACGTCGTTATGTAAGGTTTATAGGTTCAATTATCTTGGTGTTTTTTTGTAGCATGCTCAATTTTTCTGTTCACACTAAACGTGCTGCCACGTGAGGTCTTCGTTCTCTCAGCTGCTATTGCAGAATCTCTCGAGAATTGAGTTTTTTCTACAGCCTTCCAGAAATTGTACACCGCAAAATGTCTCCCTCAACTTCAGTAGGCTTCTCTGATCTCCAATAGCATTGCTAAATCTGGCAGTAACACCACTGAGCGAGTCGAGAAAAAAAATCATAAAAATTTTCATCCATCGCTTACTATAGAAATGACTCTTGATCTCGTTTTACTACTGCCAGTTTATTATTATTGCTATCATTTCGCTGCCGACAAAATTGCGCTGGCCTCTGATTTCTTTACAAACTAGTTCTCGGTATGATGCCCTGCCCTTTGCTTCTCAGCTGCGTAAAGTTTTGGATTCCGAGTAAGTTAACCAGAGAGAATCGACCATTTCATGTACCTGCGAAGTTCTTTCAACATTCTACCGCTCAGAGAATACAATTTCTATATAATGTTAACTCTCATGATCTTGATGTTTTTCACAGTTCACTGTTATTGTTTTTATGTCAGCTTGGTCCTTCCCTAAGATGGTTTTTCACAATATACAGAGTCGTCCTTTTACCGTTTTTCAGGACGCATTCCTCACAGTTGTGTATATTACCCTATATATTTCACCACCATTTTATGATTCTAGCCTTGTTTTTTATACTTCCTATTTTGCGCAAATTTTTTTTGTTCGTGCGTTATCGCTCTTTTTATCTTATTTTTTTCTATTGACTGTACTGTGTTGTTAATATTGTTGCTTTAGTTCTGGGTGCGCCTGCACAAAGACCTTTTGGTTGTTTCTGGGCAGGTCAAATGAAGTATAGATTTATTATTACTATTACTATTACTATTATTATTATTATTATATTGGAATAGATAGATACGCTAGTAAAGAAAAGAAAGAGGGAGAAAGTAAGCTGGAAACTGCCATCTGGAGGGGCTGAACGTGGCCTACACTTCCGGGGGAGGGAAGGGATAAGATAAAAAAAAGGAAGATTGTAGAAGAGGACGAGGAAAGAAGGGGAAAAAGTAAAGAAAAAATGACGAGGAGTTAACGCAAGCATAAGGACAGCAAAAGAACATGCACTGGAAATATATGCATTCTGTGTGTTTGTGAACAAGTATGGCTCATATATGACGTCACGACGACGACTCATGGTGGCGTCATCACGGGATGACAATTTTTCGCATCACTCGTGTTGTTCCCGCTGATGTGGCACGCCAGTCAATTTTCGCATTAAAGAAGCCATCTAAGTCATTCATATTTAAAAAAATTGCGCTTTAAAGCATAGGTCGGCCACCTGCGTACCCCGACACACCGTCGGCACTACCCCTACTCCCGTGGTTACTTTCTACTTCTACTGCAAGGTTTCTATCTCGACTTACGATCTTACCTCAACTGCATAATCTTATCTCAACTGCATAATCTTATCTCAACTGCATGAAAGCTCTTATGGGGTGAAACAAACAACAATTCTATTTGAAATTTCAGTCTAAATAAAATGTTTTCTATTTCGTATTTGTACCATATCGTCGATTAAAGGAGGTTTTTTTGTTTTGTTTTATCGGCAGATCCACTCTCCTGATATGCCGTTATACCCCTGCCATGCCCGCTTCGTGGAATTTGATCCTTAACCTGAGAACATACCACCCCTGTTTTAAAGGAACACTATCGAACAGTTATTTACGCTTTCTTCAGTGGTCTGCCCACCGTGGTGGTCTAGCGGCTCAGGTACTCGGCTGCTCACCCACAGGTCGTGGGATCAAATCTCGGCTACGGTGGCTGCATTTTCAATGGAGGTGAAAATGCTGTAGGCCCGTTTGCTCGGATTTGAGTGCACGTTAAAAAAAACCCAGGTGGACAAAATTTCCGGAGCCCTCCATTTCGGCGTCCTTCATAATAATATGATGGTTTTGGGTCGTTATACCCCACATATCTTCAGTGGTCTTTCGCTAAAATTTCATTGATTTCCGTCGTTATTTTTACATGGCTGTCACAGCTCCTGTGGAGGCCCGCATAGTACCAGAAGTGCTGACCACTCATGTTGGCCAGCCGGCATCCCTGCGTTGCGTGTCGACAGGTCGACCTCCACCCCAAATACGATGGTTCAAAGACGCCCAGGAGCTGCTGGATGACGACGTGCGCATTCGCCTGCTCGATGACCGGCACCTCATTCAGCTGGCCACTGTGGCCACCCAGGACGATGGCATATATCAGTGTCTTGCCTACAATGCTCTCACCCAGGCGCAGGCATCGACGCAGCTCATCCTTGGAGGTGAGACCATAGTTTAACCACTCTGGACCAGAAATCGAGTCTTTAATACCAGATGTGACAAGGAGGTTGTCAGATTAAACAGCCTTATTATGAGATGGCGTAGATGTAGTGGAGCCTCCAATCGAATGTTTATTATTTAATGTGAGCGCAAGTGCCTATAAATGTTCGCAAACATAACCAGTGTTCAAAACTTCAACAAAAAAGTCCCATCTTCGCCACAAACGAGGTGCAATTAATAGGACAGCAACAAAGCAACAAATTGAAATGTTATATGAAGTAAATCTGACACCAAACTCTTTCATAATCCGGTTTCACCTAGATAAAAAAAGAGGGGGAAGGGGGTGGCGTGAGGCAATACGGCCGCTCCAGTGAGCGAAATTGCTCTAATCCTGCCGTTCGGTTCGACACAATGCTAACGGTGAGAGCAGAGCACGTGCATACATGGATAGGAGCCAAGCGCAGTCTCAATACACGGCCGCGCACAGTTAAACGAGCATGTGGTGGATGTATATATATTTTCAAATGTTCAACTTTTGTTCACTTTTGATTTTACTAATCCAAGCACCCATTCCGCGCAGACACGGCTCCGGTTTTACTAGAGTCACCAAAGGACTTCAAAGTGAAACCAGGCGACTCCTTGCTCCTCAAGTGCGAAGCCACTGGTTCACCCGCACCAAGGATAACTTGGAGCGTCGATGGAATTCCTGCTCGCCACATGAAATCAAGCAGGGTGAACATCAGCGAGGTGTGTAAGCTTCATCGATGTGCCTAGTATAGCAGGTGACAGCCTCAGAATAAATATAGGCTTGGCTCACGAGGCCGTATTACCTCCTTTTTCTTGGTTCTGCTGTGTCGCTACTGCATGCTCTGTAAACGACGGAACGCGATAAATCTTTGCAAAGCCCGCCAAGCTGCTGCCGCTTCAGTGCAGGTCTAGCGCGGAACTATCACAAACTTCAACTGCATCGAATGAAGACCGGCTGGGATGATGCGTTGTACGTTGGGTTAAGAGCCGACTTTTTTATTGGTTCATTCTAAAATTTACGTCGTAGCAAAGGGCAGCTCGAATTGCACACACAGAACACAAATGGATAGTAGTAAACTTTACTTTTTATTACTAGCTTGTCACCTATTGTAGATTTATCTTCGAGAAGCAAATTATTCGCGATCTCGTCGCTAAACAACCTTCCGGTGTACAAGTCATCCCACATCATCCACCAACAGTTTCAGTCTCAATACGTGAAGCTTTTTCAGTAAGATAATCGCGGCACTACAAGCACGCAGAGGATAAATGGATAATTGAAAAACTTCAATAATTGTCCGCCTGTAGAAGCTGGCCTTAGGTCTCCCATGATGGAACGTCAAAGCCTTGCCTCTCCACCGCTTCACGGGCCTGCTGAACTGCCCAGAATTGGTCAGCGATCTTGCAACTCCACAAAGTGGATTCACAGAAACATTTTGCAATTTCTACTGAAATTATATCGTGATATTTACATGGCGGTAACCGGCTGTGGGCGTTGATTAAAGCGGGCGACTTCTAGAGCTGATTTAGCAACAAAATACTTCGCACAATCTTATTCATATAGACAAAACGGACCCTCTACTTCTATATTTAGCTGAAAACTGTGATTTGCTGGGTGATTGTGTCAGGACCCCTTTAATGTAACTTCAATTCAAGTACGCACGTCTCCAGCACATTGGGCTACATCGAAAATGTGATGGCCAGGGCAGGGATCAAACCCGCAACTTGCAGGTCAGCAGCTGAGCTCCATTGCAACCATGCCACCAAGAAGGCACAATCAAAACGGGTGAAATTCAATTCTGCATATCTATCTATCTATCTATCTATCTATCTATCTATCTATCTATCTATCTATCTATCTGTCTGTCTGTCTGTCTGTCTGTCTGTCTGTCTGTCTGTCTGTCTGTCTGTCTGTCTGTCTGTCTGTCTGTCTGTCTGTCTGTCTGTCTATCTATCTATCTATCGATCGATCTATCTGACGCAGGCTTCTCGCGCGGACAACCACCTGGCCAGTTACGTGAATATTTCTCGCATCCGCAAAGACGAGGCTGGTGTATGGCGATGCGTAGCCGTCAACTCGGCCGGCGTGGCAGAGGCCACTGCGCGAGTGGCCTTAAGGGGTCCGCCGACAGTGCGTCCCTTCGTCTCCAACCGCACCGCAGTGGCCACCGAAACGCTAGAGATGCACTGCGCGCTGCTCACCTACCCAATCAAAGCTGTTCACTGGGAAAAGGGTAAGCGAGCTTAGCAGAATGTCACTTATATTTGACGCTGACGTGCGTGTGTGGCTCTACGCAACTTTGTGTGAACGCTTTCCTTGTGTTCCTTGTTTTCGCGACAAATGTTTTATTCAGGGATCGGAATCAGTCACAATACTGACAAAAACAAGCAACTACATACGTTTTACTATGTTTTACTTTGCTATTCAATGCCCCTCTCTTTCGCAAAGTGAATTTGTACTCCCCCCTAGCCCCCGATTTCCTGAGCCCTGTGCAAGGCAGCCAGCCCTCGTGTGTGTGTGTGTGAGAGAGAACTCGTGTTCCCGAATTTTCTTAAACTTCTTCAAGCTCGCAATTTCCCCAGATACCCCCAAATTTCTACCTTTTTTTAACATTTTTGCATGCCAAGTGGAAACTGAGTGCCGAGTATGTTTGTCGTGTCACTGGAAAACTGTTTATTATTATTTTTTAATTCTACTTCGGGGACTGAAAGGAATAATAAAATAAATAAACAGTCAAACAAGTAAAAAGAAAAAAATGAAAGAAAAATAAAAAAAGTAAATGTGAAAGACGACACTATATTCCATTAGTACTATAACTACTTGAACACGCCTTCTCAGCTAAGCCGATTAAATTTTGCTAGTTTAAATAAGGATTTCTCAAAGCACACAGCAGGAGAGCACACATGCTTTTACGCGTACTGTTCATCTCTTTCATCTTCCCCTCCGCCTTGTGAAGGAAGCATATACGTTCTACTACACGGCTACATGAAACAAGCATCTCCTATTAAAGTTTATTATCTTTTGTAGAAGGTGAGTATGAAAATCTTATTACGGTGACACATTAAAATTACGGCCACCACTCAGAGCTAATGGGAAGCAACGAGGGGGAACAGACAACTGAATTTAACCCCGAGGTTGCTTCAAAGTTTAACCTCTCTCAAGAAAGCTACAGCCGGCCCCTCTCTCCTCTCAACGAAAGAAGGAATGGCCAAGTAAAGAAGCTGCGAAGGAAGAAAATCGAAACAATCCAATACGACGAGAATCGTTGCGTCTTACATTGCTCTCTCTTTCTTTTCATCTGTGCGTGTCGGGCGAGGCACCAACATCGGAAGTTTAAGAGCAGCACGCAAGCTGGCAGGGTGTGTGTGTGTCGCAGAAGTTGCCGCGTTGCCGCTCGAATAAAATTGATTTTGGGCACCCGGCTCTTCTTAACGGATAAAAAAATTGAAATCAAAAGGACAAATGATGCTGGTGGCTAACAAGCCTCGCTCAATATGCCAAGCTGAAGCACAAGAAGAACAGCGAGGTCTTCGAGAGAATTGTCGGAAAGACATGTTACTTGCGTTTACATATTCATTCGACGTTCAGCATAGCGGCACTGTAACACGGAGAGGAGAAACTACGGAAAAAATTGGGGAGAGTACGTGACTGGAGAGAAGCTTAACGAAGCAACGGTGCTGCCAAAGGAAGTAGCCTCCTGTTTCTGCCACTCGCCTGTTTTCCGCCCTCCCACCTCGTTTGCATCTCGACAGTTCATTAGTTTATCTACTTTTATCTTCTCGACGATATGGCATTGCTTTTTAAGAGAAAATAAAAATAAGAGGTGGGCTATAAGCCCTCGCACATTACGGGTCTCCGGGGCGTTACCAGCGCAAAATTGGGGTATGGTCCTCCCCCCCCCCCCCCCCGGAAGTTTTCTCTCGTTACGTTTTCATAGCAACTGCTGAGGAAGAGAGAAACACCCATTGCTTCCTGCAGGAACTGCAAGAGAAAAGATGTGCTTCTTTCACAGAAACTAACAATTGTGACCTTCTTTAATTGGTAGCTCCCTTTGGAAGTCAATGCTGAAGCTAAAACGAGACCCCGTGACATCGAAATAAGTTGAGGGGCGCACGGCAGAGGGCAGTAGGAAAGGACGCCACCCCATTCGCCTTTCCCATGCGGAAACAAAACAAGACGAAAAGATCAACAAAGACAGTCAAACAACGGAGTGAAATAAACCTGGGTGGGCTGTTCCGCCGTCTGGTATCGTAAGCGCCTCTACGTGACCCGCATGCGACGAGAGAAAAGTGCGAGGCTAATCCAAGCACGGAAGACTTTCTCTCGCATTGGGAAGCAGGATCAGTCGTGTAAGCGAATAGGAGCTGGGGAGAATCTTATCGGGGGAAAGGAGAAACTAGAACCTACAAATATATGAAAGGAGCAGAAGCAGGGGAATATCTAAGTGTCTGGGATCATCTTAGTTAAAGATCGGTACTGCTCGCGGTGGAGTGTCTCCTTCCTGTGTAAACTGCCGTACATTCGCTCGCTGCTCCCAACTTTTCTACGACATTCTGATTCCGTTGCCGTGAAAGAGGTGCACTTGGAGCAAAGCTCCGAACTTCACTCCAATGTGAGCATGGCACGTGCTGAATAAAAGGATAAATTACCTTTTTTTTGCGGTGACTAGACAAACACTGCGTTATCATGCAATACTGAACGCGTAGAATTGTTTCTATAATTTTGGAAACAGTTTACACACGCGTTACTGACAAGTACTCTGCTCGGCACTTGTGTGAGAAGGGGCAAAATATCTTGGTGTGTTGTTTTTCGTGGGTACGTGCATAAGAAACATGCCCGAAGGTTTTTATCATGAAATATTTAAGATTTTTAACTCTTAGTCTGGTGAGTCTTGTTCATGTAGAAGTCTAAATCAAAAACGTAGTGTTTTTTGTTGAAAACATAATTTGAGAGAGGTGGACGCATTACAACTAACAATTTTGCACGTTTGGGGGGTTTTCGCTGTATACGCACACTATACTGTTTTTCTTCTTTTTTTGTCGTTCCTGCGATTGCTCTTCTTACCCTGCCCCTTCTTTCTGTTCTATCTCTGTTGAACATGCATTATTTGTGATTCATCATGCTTATCCAGTTAATGGTACTATATGTCGCCGTGGCTATAGCGTTCACACTATGTTGCCTGCTTTTAGGTTTAAGACGTGTCGCTCTAAAGAAAGCGCCCGTCTGTGCTTATTTCAGACGGGCGTAAACTGCCCTTCCACCACCGTCAGAAGGTGTTCGCCAATGGCACTCTGCTGCTTCTGGCCACCACTGTCCATGATGCAGGAAAGTACACCTGCGTGGCATCAAACGAGGAAGGACAGAAAGCCAGTGCAAGCCTTCACGTCACCGTTAAAGGTAGGCGTGAGTCAACAACGCCTAAGTGGACTGGGAAGTGTACAGTCGTCGTTGAACATCGTGCAGTGTTTCCGTGGATTAATTGCAATTTCCGAATTGGATGTTTACAAAAAACATTGCGACGGCATTTTTCTAAAAGTCCTTACATTGCGGTACTATGCATTTTGGTTCAGTAGGTCTAGTGTAACAGTCTAGTATCAGAAAAAAATATAAATTTAAGAGCTCTGTTTTAACTGTTTTGCTGTGGAGAGGTTGAGCAGCCTATTGCCTCGGCTACTCCATATCACAAAGTTCTGCAGCGAAAAATGAAATAATACTACAGAACGGTACCCAAAAATTAACAATACGGAAAAGGAAAAAGAAAACACATAATAGCACACTGAAACCAGTTCAAATAACATGCCAATACACAGTTTTCTTCACGCAGTTCACGCAGTCATAAACTATTTACACGCACACCTTACTACTCTAATGCCAGTATATACATGACCGCATTTTACATAATACCCATCTCTGGCTGTCAGTCATAGGCGCTTGTCCAGTCCGGTCTCCACTAAAAAGTCTGTCAGGAATATTATTGCCTTTTTCTGAAGATGCATCTCAGGCCGTGGTCCAAGTAGTTTCTTTATTTTGAGGGGCCGTCTGTCCAAACTTGCTAATTTGTTCTTTAATTTTTCTCTTTCCTTCGCGTATTTAACGCACTCCAAAAGAATATGGCGAACATTTTTTTCTGCATGACCACAATGGCATTCCGGTGAGTTGGATCGATGTATCTTGTGCAGGAAGCTGTTTGTGTATGCTACTTCCAATCTAAGTCGTTGGATCAATGTCTCTAGGTGTCGTGGGAGGTCTGTCGCTATGGAAAATTTTCTGTGTGGATCAAATTCATAAAGTACCGTTTCCTTTGATTTAGGGCTCTCAAACCACTTCTCCATCGAACAATGGTTACCTCCTTGCGATGGAAAATTTCGAATATCCATCCCAGATATAGGGATTGTGCAATCATGTCCTTCCTTCAATGCTTTCTTCGCGAGACTATCAGCATCTTCATTTCCCTTTATTCCAATGTGGATGGGTATCCATTGGTATACGATGTTGTGACCCTGCGATGAGGCATTCCACAGTTTCTGCGATACATTGTGCTATTTCACCATTTCTGTAAGGTGATCTCACATTTCTGATTAGCTGAAGAGCAGGTTTGCTATCCGTGCATATCACCCATCTTCGTGGCTCGGGATTCTCGCAGATAAGCTTAACTGCTTCAAAGATAGCCACCAATTCTGCTGTCGTCGATGAAGATTTGTGCGATAATTTGTACATCTTCTTTTTCTGAATTTCGGGTATAAAGACCGCACAGGCTGACGCTTCTTCTGTGCATGATCCATCTGTATATATCTTCGTTTTTTTATTATGCATTACATGAAGCTGATGAAGTACCAACTGTGCCGCTACTAGAGGTGCCATGTCTGCTTTTTTCTCTATGCCGTCTATTTCACGGATAACGTTGAGAAGTGGCAGCGTCCAAGGTGGTTTTGAAGGTTTCCATTGTTTAAATTCTGGTACTACTGCTTGAAATGATGATATAGTATCCTGTAGTCTCGTTGCCGTTCTTTGTGTTAGTGCACCAGATAAAAAATGACTTTCATGTTGCGTGAAAATTCTAAATAAATTTCGAGATGTTTCTTTAGTTCGGAGTACTGCCAAAGGTGACTCTCGAGCCTCCACATACACTAAAGCACTGGAAGTTGACCGTGGTAAACCCAGACATACCCTCAAGCTCCTTGCCAATAACAAGTGAAGTCACCTTTCGGTGGAGGCTGGGAGTCCGTGCAGCAGGGGCAGTAAGTTACGATGGGGCGTATCCAGGCAACATGTAGGGCTAATAAGGACTCTGTAGTACCACCCCATTTGGCCCCGCAGAGATGCCGGAGGATTCGAATGGCCTGATTCACTTTTTGTTCCAGCTCGTTTTTCTTGTTATATGCATCATTAGGGAGAACTAACAGACAATCATGCCAAATGAACTATAGGAGATGTCATTACGACTTTTATATAACTGTGAAAAAACAAGAGTGAACGAAAGGATAATTTGTCAGTGGCAGCATCCGAATCTGCAAGTGACCTTCTAGTAACTCGTTCTAGTTACACGCAACTAAACTTAGTGATCTCCCAGAGGTCACCCCACTTCATTACCCCAAAACTATCCGACGCTGTTCATTGATTGATATTTGGGGTTTAACGTCCGAAAACCACCATATGGTTATGAGAGACGCCTGGTGAAGGGCTCTATAAATTTCCACCACCTGGAAAATACCTTGGAATTAACTTTTTTTCGGATCCTCTGACCTGTTTTATGTGTCAATCGGTGTTGGCCAGAAAGAATTGAAATGTGTACGAAGACATATTTTCGTGTCACAACTCAAGTTATAAATGCGAGGTACTTGTACGTTGGATACTGTATGGCTTGCTAGCCATGGTCAGCGATATCAATGTTTTTTTCGTGTGTTCTTTATAAACTGTATTGTGCTCTTGTATATTATTAAACTAACGTCAATTAGGCATAATTTACCGGTTAAGTGAGTTGCTTGACGCTGTTTTAACGTATTGGGATATCCAAGACTTCTCGTCGTTTAAAAAAGCTCGCACGTTATCGTTGAGCTGTTCACAACGGATGAACGTAACTCAGTACTCATATATATGGTATTCATAGGCAGCTATTCTTTCTAATGAGTGATCCACATTATTGTATCTCGTACTGAACTTTCACCAACACCTTTTGTCATTTTTTTACGAGGAGGCACTTACCTTTAAAAAGACGCACTAAATTGAAAGCGCCAAGCATACTTCAGTTATTGTGTTAGTTCTGAACAGTTTTTGGATATTTGTGTGGCCTTGCCACTTCATCAACATGTCTCCACCAGAAAGCTTACAGGCATTCTTCATACTAAGTGGTCGAAGAGCATCCGAATCACGTGATAAGCGTTTTTTTTAATATTTACATTAATTCCGTATCCTAATAGAAAATTATCCGCTCTTCATAAAGCGGGTGAACAGGAACTGTCATTGTCGAGGCTCAAAACGTTAATAACCTACTTCACAAAATACTTCAACATTTTGCAACAATAGACATCACTGCGAACAGCTGCATTGTGTTTTTATGGACGGCGAGATCAACTGGCAGCGAAATCAATTGGCACGCCGTTTCAACTGGGCCTACGCTCAAGTGCATGAGCGGAAATTGGATTCAAAAGATCAGACAGTTATTGTGTGGAGTCGCAGCGATGCGAGCTTTTTCTAATTTCTCGGCGCTGCACAGAGTGATCTGACGAAATGAGATCCCGACTCTCGGGTGAGAGACTATTTTCCCAGTGATTGCGTTTACGCTGTGCAGCAGTGGCGCTAATTTAGCGTGGAGCAGCGTCGATTTCGTAAAGCCGAGAAGAGTGTGCCCACTAAGCTTCTAAATACAGCCTCGTTCAATGAGAGTATGCGAGCAGCGCGCATTGCAAAGAATCAATTTACCGAGCACACTTCGCTTTGTAAGTCGTGCTCTCTGCATTGTCAAGAGTCGATTTTTTTCTTCATTAATTGTGATTGTAAGGTTGCTGTCCAGTTGTGCTAATCGAGAAAAAAGTATTTCACCAACACGAAATAACACGAGTGTGTATTGAACTACACCTATACGCTCATGATAAATACAAGAAACGAGCGCCCGTGTGTGTGTGATGCCCCCTTGTCGAAAAACGCGGCTTCTATGTAACTTTGAGAAAAGGGGTAGCGTATGATTAAGGGCAGGCATGCACAAATGTCTGCCTATTTGCTTTGAGAGTGCACGGTTATCTAAACATTACAATGTATATTTTTTTAGCAACAAAGAAGGTTGTAAGGTAGTGCGACACGATTTATCCAATGCGTGTTTACAAAAGGTTTTCGGGGCCCTTGATTGGCAAGAGTAAGAGATAAGAGTTTATCGAGAGTATCTTGGTAACCTGTGATTCGCTGATGACATTGTATATGTGAATAATTCAAAAGACAAATTACAGCTCATAATTACTGAACTGGAGATCGAAAGCAGAAAAGTAGATCTCACAATTAATATGCACAAAACAAAAGTAATTTGCATTAGTCTCGAAAGAGAACATTGCTTTGAAATAAGTGGCGAGGCAGTAGAAACTGTAGAAGAATATGCCTACTTAGGACAGGTAGTAACCACGCAGCCAAACCACCAGAGTGAACTAACTACGAAAATAAGGATTGGGTGGAGCACATTCGCCAAAAACTCTCAAAACTGAATGTTAGATTGCCAGTATAATTCGAGAGGACGGTACATAACAGCTGCATCTTCCTGGTACACACCTCCGGAGCGGAAACATGGAGGCTTACAAAACGAGTTCAGAAGACGACACAGCAAAATTATAGGCTTAACCTTAAAAGTGGGTCAGAGAACAAACAGGGGCTAGGAATATCATATTTAAAATTAAGAAGAATAAATGTTCATTGTCCGGGCACGTATTAAATCAGCACGATAATTGCTGGTTATTGAGGGTACTCTAAAAGCAACTAGTAAGTCGACGTTGATCACTCAAATAGCAGTCCAGAAACCTCATAGTGTTACTTTCGTTCCAAGGAAGGGTCTATTTTGAAATAAAATCACGTTCTAGTAGTCCACATCACGTTAGCGCACTTGAAATCACCCGCCTCAAGAAGTGAACCGGTCGGACCGACTCACGTGCCGTGTACAATGTTCCCCGGCTTTACTGCACCAATAGCAGCAGACCGAAAGCATCAGGAGCCACAGCAGCAACAGCGGTCATTGATTCATTTCCCGCCATCGGCTCCGAGATTGCAGACGTTTTTTTGTTCAACTGCGCCCCGCTAGATGGCACCACCTGTCCAATCTAACTACGCGAAAATTTATTTTTTGAATCACTCGCGCCATTCCCCATAGTAAGGTCCTGCGGTTCTTTCTTCTATGAATGAAACAGAAACTACTGATTGATACGTGGGGTTTAACGTCCCAAAACCACCATATGATTATGGGAGACGCCATAGTGGAAGACTCCGGAAATTTCGACCACCTGCGGTTCTTTAACGTGCACCCAAATCTGAGCACGTGGGCCTACAGCATTTTCGCCTTCATCTAAAATGCAGCCGCCGCAGCGAGGATTCGCTCCCGCGACCAGAAACGAACAAGCAGCATTTTCTTGCGTCTCTTGGTGCACCGAAAGTTCTTTATTTGTGTAGTGATTATTAGTGATTATTTGTAGGTGGTTCATCTGACTGATGTCATCGGGAACATTTTGAGAATGTCCTACTACAGCGCATGTGTTCTTGTGCATTTATCTTAATTTCTCAGAATGTAGGGCACTGTTGATAATATTGTCGTTTTATATGTTGCGCCCATTTAACGGGAACTCGATGGATTCCCAGAGAAGGCAAGCCGTTCAGGAGAAGATAGAAAGATAGGTGGACCAATTATATTTAAAAATTGCAGCATATCCACGGAATGAATGATGATGAGTGGGGCGAACCATCCATCTATCCGTGCATCTGTCCGTGCGTTCATCCGTCCGTACGTGCACCCACTCGTGTGTCTGTTCGTGCATCCATCCGTCCGTCCGCGCGTTCGTGTGTCAGTTCATCCGTTCGTGCATCCGTCCATGCATCCTCTGTGCGTGCACCCATGCGTCCATTCGTCTGTCCGTTCATTGATTCATCTGTCTGTCTGTCCACCTGCTTGTCTGTCTGTCCTTCCGTGCGTGCGTTCATCTGTCCATCTAGTGAACACTTCAAGTACCACCATCTCGCTTCTTTTGTCATATATTCATCATATACAAGTCCCGACATCCAGAGGACAATCCAAGGACTAAAAGAGAGTATGTACCACATTTCTGCTGTCAGCACTTTGTTAACACCGAGAGCGAGATAACGGCGCCTTGCTACATTTTTCGTAGCATGTGGACATGCGAATTTGTGTCCGAGGGTGGGTATGCACCCCCGGTATGCGGGTATGTGCCACAGGTTACGCACTACGACAACGGGGGACGCACAAACCACGAACTTCGCTCCTAAACGTTCGCAGTTATAGCGTGGCACAAGGCCGATTTCATTGGCGGATCATGGGAGAGGCCTCTCTCCTGTGGTGGGCGCAGTCAGCCTGACTAATATTATTATTATCAACATTTTTATTCGGAGTAGTTACCGGCATTTGGTGGTGTGGCGAACCTGTTGCTTTATAATACGCCACGACAGCGTAGAGTGTTGCCAGAATGTCGCCAAAAGGCTCATAGCAGTTCAATTAGCTCAAAATGTGCGCGTGCGTTTCTGACACCACATAATGCCCTAACTTAGACAGTATGTACGAGTGCGTTTACTTTAGATTCGACAGGACTGCGTGTTATAGAGTACATCCTTGCGTAGTCAGGGATAAACATTTACAGGACACGGACGTTGCGGAAACGATGAATTCCTGTGACGCCTGGCCTCATACGTTCATTCATTTTTTCAGTAAAAGAATACTTGTACAAAGTGCCATTTCCAATGGTGTTTCCAAATAATAATAGAAATTATTCTTTGTGTGTGCAGGCGGAATGTTACTCTTTTTTAGTTTTGAAACACAGCAAACTTCTTGTGGCTGACGATAAACTGAGGAACCTAAGTCTTATTAGTCACAATTTTATAAAATTATTAGACATTGAAGAGAGATAGAGAGATAAAGATGCAAGGAAAGGCAGGGAGGTTAACCAGACGCGCATCCGGTTTGCTACCCTGCACTGGAGAAGGGATAAATAGGAGAAAAGAGGTTGCAGAGAGATGAGAAGGTACACACAGTCACGAGCACACTCGGGGAGCACACACAGTCTACAGGCGGTCGCTCAGGTTTGTTGACTTTAGGTAAAGTAGCAGTGCTTTAGTTGCTTTCTGCGCAACTGAGGCAGATGCCCAAGGTCCTAGTATCTTCTGCACACAAAATGGTCCGGGGTCAAGTTGATTCAAAACCATCCGGAGCTGGCATCGCTGTGTGTCGTAGCAAGCGCAGCTGCACAGGACGTGTTCGATGGTCTCTTCAGCTCCGCAGAAGTCGCATGTAGAGGTGTCTGCCATACCAATACGAAAGGAGTACACCTTTGTAAATGCAACACCCAACCAAAGGCGGCATAATAGTGTCGCATCGGAGCGGGAAAGTTGTGATGGTAGCTTTAGCTTGAGCGAAGGATCCAGTTCATAAAATTGACACCTTTGGAAGCTGGTAGACGACCAGAACGTACGTGTCAGATCTCGAGCCAGCACGTAAAGTTGTCGTGCTGCATCATTCCTTGATAGAGGAATCGGGACCACATGGGTTCCTTCATGGGCTGAGCAGGCTGCATCATCGGCTAATTGATTTCCGGTAATACCGATATGTCCAGGCAGCCATTGAAATATAATATCATGCCCTCGTGCTAGAGCTTCGTGATGGCAATGTCTTATTTCTTGTACCAATTGGTCATGACTCCTCCTACGCATGGCAGACTGCAAACTCTGAAGTGCTGCCTTCGAATCACAGAATATAAACCATTTTCCTGGACGTTCTTGAACGAGATATTGTAAAGCAGCCCTTATAGCAGCAAGCTCTGATGCCATAGATGTAGTCATATGTGACAACTTAAACTTGATTGCCATTTCTGCAGCCGGAATTACAGCGGCACTTGATGAGCTGCTGTATGAGACGGACCCATCAGTGTATATCTGCGTTCGGTCTAAGTACAACTCATGTAATAATAGCAGTGTTGCTTGCTTCAATGCTACTCTGGAGTGACTGCTTTTCTTTTTGATTCCCGGAATTTCTAGACGTACTTGCGGCTGGTCGAGGCACCACAAAGGGCATGCCGTTCTCGCAGCTGGCGTATATCCTGATGGAATGCTGTTTAGGTGCTTGGCTATGACGTCTGAAAACGTAGCACGTGGTCTTCCGGAAGGTAGAAGGGCCAAGTGGTGGTCGGGGACACGGCTAGCATGTCGAATGTGCGCTCTGAGGCAATCCACAGCTATATATGTCCTGACCGGATGGTCTTTGGCAAGCATGATTGTGGCATAAGTAGAAGCGCATCGGGGCAGTCCTAGGCAGATACGCAGTGCCTGACCCTGCAAACTCTCCAATGAATGAGTATTCGATTTGCAAGTGTTAGTCAGTACCGGCAAGCTGTCGCGCAATAGACCCAGAAATAGGGCCCTGTACAGCTGTAGCATGGAGGCCACAGAAGTTCCCCATGCTTTACCGCACAAGAATTTCATGATATGCACAATATATAGCAGTCTCTTCTTCAAGTACGCACAATGTGGGCTCCACGAAAGACTTCTGTCGATTATTATGCCCAGGAAACGATGCGTCCGTGCATATTTGACACTCTGCCCATTGATGTAAACAGGGTATGGCGTCATTGGTTTGCGTGTAAACGCCATCAACGCGCACTTCACAGTTGATATAGTTAAGCCTTGTTTCTGAAGGTAGGCTGTTGTGAGGGTTGCTGCCCGCTGTATTCGTGCACGCACCTGAGGGCGAGTAACTGCAGCACTCCTGAGGCAAATATCATCGGCGTATATGGATAGGCACACCGACTTTGGCAGAACCTTCACAAGACCAATGAGGGCCACATTGAACAATGTGTGGCTTAAAACACCTCCCTGAGGTACTCCGCAGTAGGTGTAATGTTCAGCAGTTGTACCATCGTATGTTTGCCCAAAGAAACCCCTGCCAGTTATATAATCTTTTATCCATTGAAACATTCGTCCACCAATGCCCATTTCAGCGAGAGAAGTGAGGATGGCATCGTGAGCTACATTATCATACGCACCCTTCACGTCAAGAAAGAGTGCCACTGATATGCGCTTGCGACTTTTTTCTTGTTGCACAAATGTCGATAAGTCAAGGGCACAGTCGATGGAGGAGCGGCCCTGACGAAAGCCTGCCATGCAAGAAGGGTATTTGTTGTATCGTTCCAAGTACTACTCGAGACGAAATAGAACCATCCTTTCCATCACTTTTCCGAGGCAGCTTGCGAGGGCAATAGGGCGATAGATATGCTGTCAAGTCCAATGGTGATTTTCTCGATTTCAAAAGTGGTATTAATCGACTTATTTTCCATTCTCGGGGAACACTGCCGCTGAGCCAGGAGTTGTTGAAGCATGTTAAAAGTTCTTTTCTGGCTTTTTGTCCAAGGTGTCCCAACGCACTATAAGTAATACCATCAGGACCTGGCGATGACATGCGCTTAGAAACGACTAACACACCTTCCAGTTCTTCCATGGTGAATGGAATGTCCATTTCTGATAATCGCGTCTCAGGAATGATCACGGCGTCGATGCTCTCGTTCATAATATTTCCGGCAACTCTCGTGCGAAATTCTTCAGCCACCTCGAGTTCTGTTTTTTCATGATGGAGTGCCAAAGCTTTAAAAGGGTGCCGTTGTTGCCGAGAGGAGCGAAGACCACGAACTGTTCTCCAGATATATGACAGCGGTTTATGAGGGTCTAGAGATTCGCAGAATTCTTTCCAGCGTTCGCTCTCCAGCTTGTAAATGCGTCGTTGAATCTTTTTCTGGAGCCGCCTTGCTTCCCTCAGATCGTAAATTGATCTTGTGCGTCTGTATCGTCGTTCAGCACGCCTTCGTATAGCTCGTAATCTTTCCAGTTAGATGTCAAACTGTGTTATTTTAGACGAAAATGGTAATTTACATTTGGACGCTTGCATAGCTTCCGCTATGGTATTTTCCAGGCTGCAGGCGAGGCCTTCTTGGCAAGCGTCCTCAACACGTGATGTAAACATCGACCAGTCAGTGCCAATTGCAACACCGGAAGAGAAATGTTTTATGATACCATCGATCGTCACGTAGGTGGGTATGTGATCACTCCCATGAGTCTCAATATCGCAAAACCGTTTAACTTTGTGAGAGAGGCGCCGTGACACCAATGTCAGGTCAAGGCAACTGCCATACGTGAGACCCCGCAGATATGTGGGGGTACCATCGTTCATGATGGAAAGGTCGTAATCGGAAGCGAATGTAACAATGTTCCGGCCCCTGGCATTCATCCTAGTGCTCCCCCAAAGCATGTGATGGGCGTTGAAGTCCCCGGTGATGATCCAAGGCCCATCGGTCCTCATTAGAATGTCTTTTAATCTGTCGCAGTCAAATCGCGATGACGGAGTTATATATCAACCAATAAGCGTGAACTAAAATGCATTCTTCTTTACACGAAGACACACGTACTGATTGTCGTCAGTTGAACTTATTGGTTGCGAAAGATAAGTCAAGTCTGTGCGAATGTAAACAATTACTTTGCTTCGTTCTTCGCAAGCGGCTGAACAAAAAGCTTCATAACCGGACAATCTATAAGGCGTTGATGCGTTTTGTTCACACATGACAAGTATAGGGAATTGATTGGCCCGAACAAATCGGCGAAAGTCCGAGATACGGGACTTCATGCTTCTGGCATTCCACTGAAAAATCGACGCACTTTTAACTTCAGTGCGGAAGTGGAGATTTTGTTGAGCCATTGTGCTTATACGAAGTTAGCAAGAACTGGATTCAGTGCATCCAGTATTTGCAGTGCACTCTTAGCAGACGGAGATTGTATGCTGCTCAGTAGCGTGCGAATCGTGGCAATTAATGATTGTACGATTGCACTCACTTGCCTGTCTTGGTTGGAAAGATCTCAAACCGGGATCGCGGACTGGCCGTCATGAAACTCCTTCGGTTTGCTTGATGCTGCTTTCCTTTGAAGTGCAGGCCACTCTGTCGCAGTTAGGGTATGCTCACTGGCTTTGTCCTTTACAGCCTTTCCCACGGCATGTGGTCTGGGAGGCAAAGGAGGTGGCACTGATGAGGGATCTGGCAAACGTGTCGAGAAGGTAGCGGGCTTCCTTGAAGACCGACGTCGACGTGAACGACGCCTTCTGACTTTAGCTGCGGCTTCTCGATGAGATGAGTGGTCGCGCACCATCTCCTTCAAGATGGCAATTTTCTTCTGAATCCGCGGGCAGTCCTTCGATGTGGCTTCATGAGATCCATTGCAATTACAGCATTTCTTGACAGTTGCGACGCACTTATCCGCTTCATGGGGCTCGGCGCAGCGGTGGCATACCACCGAATTCTCGCAGACGCTACTCACATGTCCAAGTTTCATGCATTTACGGCACTGGAGAGGCTTTGGAATGAAAGGCCGCACAGCATGTCTGAAGTATCCCACCTTCACATGAGAGGGAAGTGATGTGCTCTTAAACGCAATCTTCACACAGCGAGACTTGCCTAGCCGGGTGACATCAACAATTGGAGCATCGGTTGTTGTCTTGACAAGAAATTGTAAGTCATTATTGGAAATAGCCACATCTATGTCGTAGATCACGCCGGTTACTACATCACATCCCACGGGAACATGAGAGCGCACCTGGTTGCCGTCCAAGTCAGTTACACTGCGCAGAACGCCCAACTCGCTTGCGTGCAAAACGTCCACAGCCAGTATATTCTTTCTGGCGTTCACTCTTATGTCCGTGATTTCATTTGGCACGAGCGTTTCCAGAGACCTCGACACAGACTATCTGTTAAGGCGTTTCATGCTGACGGTAGGAAGTGTAGGCAGAAACAGGATGGTATAAGTGTTCGATTTTGGCGCTTCACTTACAGTTTGAATAGTTGAGGATGAGGATGCCCTCATGTTCCTCCTCTTCGCTTTGCGGCTCAACACAGGCTGGAAACCGTCATCTGAAAATTCCTCACTGTTGAGATAGTAGCCATGAGTATCTTCACTGTCGCTGTCACTCGCTTGTCCCATCCGCTTCCTGGAGGCGGCTGCCGCTGACGCCGCTGGTGCCGGCAGGCGCCCGGGGTGGTCTACATCCATCCCCTGCAAGGGGGCAGCGAAAACTGATCAACAGACTCAAATTACAACTGAAATACGCCGGAGTTAGCAGAAGTAGCTCCTATTCAAAACACACTTCTTCGTCTTCCTCATTAATAGACATTGAAAGTTATTAAAATATATAATAGGCTAGCTGCCGAAATAATTGAGAGCTGCTCACATAAGAGTGAAAAGTGATCAAAGCGAAAAAGATGGCAGTGAGCCAGAAAACGAATTAAAACTATTGCAAGCCGAAACCACACTCCTATTTATGATTATACACGGCAGGGCTGTCTTGTCAATAACACTGTTTGATAATCGTTAAACTAAGCTAATATGGTTCTGGAAATAATTTCATGTGCACCGAACTGAACCATCACGACAGACTCAGCACTTTTCTTTTTTCTTTAGTTGTGGGCATCACTTTATGCGCTTGTGATGCTTGTGATATAAATCCTACCTGTAGTGCATTTGATACGTTTGACGCTTCTAACATTTTCAATGTCTAATTATACTGTGATGCCATGTCTGTTTTTGTCTGCACCTCCAGCAGACCGGAGCTCTAGACCTGCTTTAATTATGCTGTGGTGTCGTGTCTGTTTATGCCTGCCTTTGCTGCAGACCGGAGCTCTTGCCCTGCTTTATTTGTACTGTGATGGTGTGTCTGTTATTGCCTGGACTTCTTGCAGACCGGAGCTTCTGCCCTGCTTTATTTCACTGTGACGTCGCGTCTCTTCTTACCTGCACTTTTCTCAGACCTGAGCTCTTACCCTACGTTAATTACACTGTGATGCCATGTCGGTTCTTGCAGACTGGACCTCTTTCCCGGCTTTATCCGACATCAGCTATTCCAACCTTGACTAATCGATGTTCTTGCCTCCTTTCGTTTGTTATTGTTTCTTTGGAACTCAGTGCCTCCGCTGATCGAACGATTCGCCTTCGACGAGAACCTACATGAGGGCATGCGAACTCGAGTCTACTGCAACATCGCTCGCGGTGACCCTCCTGTCCGCATAACGTGGCTGCGAGACGGACAGCCCGTGAAGTCCAGTCCCGACATCGAAGTCCGCGTGCTCGACCCTTTCTCGGTGGCGCTGGTCATCGACAGCCTCAGTCCGAGCCACGACGGCAGCTACACGTGCGTTGCTTCAAACACTGCGGCCACGGTAAACTACACGGCGCCACTAAGAGTGCATGGTAAGTTATGGCGATTAACAGCTTTCTTCATTTGAAGTGAGAGGGAAATATGTAAAGGTAAAAGGGATAACAGGTGTTTAATAAGAAAAAGAAACTGAGGTTGGTTTTCCTATACTATAGGAAGATACCGGGGTATGCGTGGAAGAAAGAGCAAGTATTGTACAGAGCAGCATACAAGGTCGTGTCCATCGATAAAGCACCGCGTCGTCAACCGTGGTGTCATACACAAAAGCGTACAACATGTCCATCGCTTTCGCTCATTCTGAGGCTAGATTGCCTTGCAGCAAAGAGCACTTTATCGCCTCTTTCGAACAGCTCACTGTAATTCATTGTCGAAACGCTCTGTGCTGTGTTTATGCCCTCTTTGTCCCCTACTCTACTCTAACTTCTCTACATTGTCCCTTACCTTTTTCCCTAAGTGTCCTGGTTGTGGTGCCTTTGGCTCTGAGAGAATTACTGCGTCAGTCACCCACTCCTCACTTTTATCGTAAATGAGAACTTCTTTCTAAAATTCTGTGAAAGAGTGGTGATGCAACTTAGCAATACCTTTATCGACACCTTAGTGTGTCATAGTTCTACTCATGAACTAACCATATAATTACCATACTGCTTCATCGAGCATAATAGGTTCCAACATACAAAATGACTGCACTATAAATAGAGTTAGACTGATGATGATTAGGAGAGTTTCGGGGCGCTGCGACCAGGGTTAGCCAAAGAGTGCCATGACGTAAAATTGTAACTAGTAAAAAAAGGCAAAATATAGAGCTTGCGACTGAACCGTTTTAGCGGCTTTTGCATTAGCACTCAAAAGTGAGAAATATTCTTTACTTCTTATTACCTCCAATACATCTAATACATCTTCACTTTAACTTCATTTAGTGTTATGAAATAGTTACGAGCTCAACACATTTCTTTGAGAACCAGGAAGTGTAATGGACGATTTCATGACAGCCACTTTCAAATCACCATAAGTTTTCTAGAGACCCTCTAAATGCGCACAAATCAACGGAGGATAATGCATCCCGGGTATAAAGAGTAGGGGATGGAGCAAGGCATCTGTAGTGTTTATTTTTGGGTAGATTTATTGTGAAATAGAGAAAATTCGGGTTGAAGTGGACGAAAACGCTTCATACGAGTCTTGTATAGCTTGCGAAGGGGGCTAATCCTAGGGGCTTAACGCGGCCCTTCTTCGCTCAGGCAAGGTATTTCCTTGGCGTAGACAAAGCAGAGTCGAACCATAGCCGGTCACACATCACGCAGAATGCCCAAATTACAGCGCCAGAACTTACGTGCAAAGATGGCTGTGGAACCCACTGTAGGAGCGCGGGCCTTTCATCACTCGTACTCGAGGGACGATATGAAAACATTAGTGGATGCCCGACGTTTGGCCTCGAGAATCTTGAAGTGCTTCTTTCTCAAAATAAACGTCACAGTTTCTCCGCAAGGATAAAGCAATGAATGTGATGTGCACTAGTTGGAATGTTCTGCCAATAAAAGTTACCAGCGCGCACCACTCTAGCAAACTGATCCGTTGCAGCGAGTGAGAGACCTTCTTGCGGGGTACGTCTTTAACGCAAGTTTTGAGATGCAAGCACGACGCGCACGAAGCCATGAGTCATCTCCTGAACGTCCCTCTGATGATACGCGCATGAACACAGGTGACCAAAATGTACTGGAAAAAAACGCCCCTCATGCACCGCAGCGGAATACGGGCAGGGCGGCGCTTCCTAAAGCGCGCTACTTGGGTCCTTGCGCCATATCTCACGGGGAATAGTGAGCAAGTGCTTGCCACGGTAACGCACCTCAGTTATCTACGCACCATCAACAGTAAGTGGTGCATATAAATTGCTCTTGGTTACTGATGCTGGAGGATATATCCATTTGGGGCCAAGTGGTCTAATGCGGTGTGCCGTAGCTTCGAACATCCGCTCGGACATTTTGGAAAAATTTTATTGACCTTTTTTTTTGGGGGGGGGGGGGTTTATAAGACGGCAGTGGCGAGCGCGAAAACCCACTTAGAGTGTTCATGTTCGCCACTGCAAATTTTACAGCGTTATTTATGTACTCAACTAAGACGATTGGATCGCGAAAGTCATATTCTTTATACTCCTAGTCGATGTATTATAGTTCCAGCCTCCCCGATCTCTTCCCGGAAAGCTTTCTGCTCCGAGCGCGACGTTACTGTGCCGTCAAAAAAAAAAAAAAAAGATCGGATACACTTCCTTGGTTTTACACTGTTACCGTGATCGGTCAGTCGTAGGCCATCTACGTTTACAAGTGATGACGTCATCATTGGACGTCACGTGATTCTATTGTTACATCATCACGTGACGGTGCTTTTATTCGCAACACTCATGTTGACGCCACCGACGCGGTACGCCGATCTGTTTTCACGCTTGATGAGGCATGTAAGGTTTTCGCCTTAATAAAACTCCACATCGCTTGTGGGATTCTGTGCCCGCATTCGCAAAAACAGGGCTACCATTGCCGGCAGTTGAACGCATGTCATTGTTGTCAGCAGTATACAAGAAGAATATTAATGAGTCATCGCACTGGCCGCACAGAAGACGGGAAAATCAGGGAGGTTTATCAGACGTGCACGCGATTTGCTTCACTGCGACGAGAAAATGAGGACAAGCGATCGTTTCACGTGCGCACGAGTTTCATGAACTCGTGATTCGTGTCGTTCTATAATGCAAATATGCAGCACGTTCTCTGTTACCTTTTGTATGCTGCCCTTCTTTATGTTTCTTCTTTCATTTACATGCAGGCAAACTTAGTTTTTCAAGCACTGTCTAGTATCCCACAAGAAGTAAGACGGTAAGTTGGGCCAGTTGGTAAGGATCTATCGTGAACTTACTTACAGCGCAACAAAAAACATAGGACGGGAAAGAAGCAAAAGAGAAAAAAAAAGCATTGTCTTTTCCTTCTCTTTTGCGCCTTCCCTGTCCTGTGCATTCCGTTGTTGCGCTGTAAATAAGTTCACGATGGATCCCACAAGAAAACGCAAACGCATAGCTTTATACAGTAGCGCAAAGCAGACGCAGCCGACAGCCAGTCGTTGGCACATCGTGCGCTGCGCGACAAGAGCGCCGTACACACGTCACCAACCAGCGCGTCGCAATCCTGCACAACCTGCCATTCCATCTAGCGACAGCGAGATTGTGCGACTTCAACTTCGTGACAGTAGTTGCACTCACTCTGTAGTTTCATCACTCGTAGTCTTCACGGCGACCGATTTCTCCGGGGAACGTAAAGCTCTTCGCTATTGCGCGCCACGACAAAGCAGTCACTTCACGTTGACTCTTTATTTCACCATTCTCGGAACACAAGTATTAAAAACACAAAGTTCCGCAAATGTGCTACTGATGTTAGTGTTGTTCCAATAGCAAGAAGAGTTTCCACCAGACATGGCGGGAAAACAAGATTACAGAAGTTGCTCTTCTACGATGCTACGATCAAAATACAAGGCGTCACTCATATTGTCTTCCTACGACAGTCATCGGTATGCCGAATTCCTTGAGGAAGTTCAACATGACCATCTTCAGATAAATTGTTTCCGCTACCTTGGCATGTATTTCACAAATTGATCTCGTGAAGGCTATTCGTACACAAGATACTCAATGAAGGCTATTCGTACACAAGACACTCAATGAAGGCTATTCGTACACAAGATAACCGTCATTCTTGAGCGCATTTTAGGTAACTATGTTTACCTTCATTTTTGAAAGCTCTAGATGTATTTCACAAGCTTCGCATTGATTCATTAAGTGTGCCTAAATTTTATTGTTAGCATCTAAAGTAGAAAGCAAGGATTTTTCCCTAAGGGCTCTTGATTTGTCCCATGTGTGGCACTAATTATACATAATTACAAGTACGTTCAGCTGTACTATGCATGCATTATTATTTTTTCTCCTTGTGTTAACAATTTGCCATTTTGTTTTTTTTCATCTGTTTGACAATGCTCATCAAATTTTTCTTGAAGCAGCTGAACCTATATAACGGCATTGCTCTACCTCCATGTGACCTTAACAGCGCCTCTAGCGGCTGTAAAGCGCGTCTCATTAAACGCAAACGCAAAATATGCATATTTATGCACGTGTCATGAAAAGCCAGTTTCTTCCAATGAATCACTTGATTACACACAACAGCGCATATTCAAGCAAGTGCTTTTTAAGTAACATTTATAACATGTAATCAAACATAAAATACTAAGTTCTTACTTTTTCTAATCTTATTGTATGCTCAGATACCTTGGCTGAAACTTCGCAAATCACCGTTTTTTGTCAGACTAGTAGTCATAATTACTTGGTAGATCTGCCGGAGAGAGCACGAAGTGATTCTATCTGTTTTCTACTGCCTAATTAACTAATATAACACACATTATTGTTCTAATAAAAGCTAATATCAAGCCAACTACGCTGGTTTCCAGGCGTATGCCGGTTATTAAAAGTCTCCTTCAAAAACGTTGTTGTCATTCAGTGGCTTCCTATTATGTCTCGCACTGTTTGAATCATACTCTTAAAGTTGAAATTTCATTAAATTAAAACAAAACATTCCCGGATTCATACATGCCACGTCGGCCTATGCATGCCATTAAACTTATGTGTATGGATTTTCGAGAACAATAGTAAGAGTTTGGCATCGCGAAATATTTGCTGCTTCTGTACTGAAACTTATGGGCAGTATAAATACGCAGCCGCTAAGGGTGGAGATGCCCTTTTCGGTTCTCCGTGTGGGATACTTCACAATGATCCACCGTGAACACATGCAGGGGTATTCAGAACTTACACATGCCTATGACTTGGTTATAACTGGCGCGGGGTGTACCGATTCATCCGTCATTTCGCGTGCCAACCCATCGAGGGTCCTCCCGTCGTTCAGCTGCCCCACGGACCCCTGCTTTGTTCAGTTTGTGCGTTTGATTTGCTTGGGCAGGCGTCGATCTATATGGGCAGCATACTTCGCCATGGTGCTTCAAGATAATCATTCAGTTATTGAAGGCGGGTGTTCCTCTAAGACGTCATAGGAACTCTCCTCGCATGGTGTAGCCGTCACCAGACAAGTGCACATCACCCGGTGACAGGGATGACAATCGAAATCTTAAATCTATGTTGGCCATGCACACCGCAACTGACCAGACCAATCGAGGCTATTCTTCAATATGTGGCATACGCTTACAAAAACGCCACACAGGCAGCCACAGGTTTTCCAAATTACTTCCTCGTTTTTGGGTGAGAACCATGCTGAACAATGAATACAATTTTTACGTACAGCTCTCATTCTTTGGGGTCTGCTACCCTGTCGGAAGCTTCTGTACACGCAGAAGAGTGTCAAATGTTCTTCTGAGTGTTGACGTCCGAGGATCAGTAGCATCAAGAGCACATCCATGATACTTCTATCCTATGCTACAGTTCCGCTTTTGTAGCCTTGCGTGCCCACTGCGAAACGCGGGCTGCCCCCGAAACTAGTTCCAATGCATCTTGTTTACTACCGTGGAGTGAATGGAACATTTCGCGTGAAATATATCGTGGAGCCCCTTGAACCACCTTTGAAAAACACCGTCGATACCGCGAAATTGTGCATGTGAAATGTCTAGCGCGATGCTACGCCTGTACTAACATACACGCGTAGGTATTCGTGACAGCGTTTCTTCAGAGGAGATGACTATCATAGGATGACGGGTTTCTCATAAAAGCGTTGTTCTATTGTTGTCCCGTGTGTCACCTCTCGCTGCTCGGCTTTATCGTTTGAGAACGCTTTTCGACACTTTATTGAGCAAGATTTCGTAAAATCTTTATACCGTTTCGTAATTGCTATTGAAGCGTAACTAGAAATATCCCTCTGTTTTTTTGTTTTTTTTTGTACTGATATTTGCGTTGTTGTGGTTACATACTGTGCAACCTGCAGCTTAGTAAAAATAAAAACACTATTGGACACGTCGTACTATTTTCTTGTATCGCCAAGGCTGCTATTTCGGCATGTTGGTTTTGCTTATTGCGTCTAACCTTGCGCATAAAGGACACGTATTAAAGGAGAGAGGACATATCGTACAGTACGCAAGCTTTCAAGATTTTATCGCAGAGCGAAATAATCTTTTTTATACTTGATCACCATAGAGGAGCATGTCCCAGGAACATCATCAAACACTTGTGCAACTGTTCTTTTGCTGACGATTTCTTTTGCTAACAATGCTATAGAAGACATTGACGCACCTATCTCCCAGTTTTGAGATATTATGCCCATCTATAATCAAACGCGCCATGTCGTTTATACTTCTGCCTAATATGATGCACTCTTCAAATATAGGAATAAATCGGCAGTCTCAAAATTTAATGGCTAACCAAACACATTGTAGCGGCCGGAAATGTCGGCTGCCGGAGGCAGCGAGAAAGGAGACGTGAAGCAGGTTTGGAGTTGCAGGGCAAGACTTTATTTCCACTCCGTGCGAGTGACGAGAGCTCCCCTCGACGAGGGAGAGAATGAGGCACCCCCGCGTTCTTCAACAAGAAAGAGGAAAAGGGGGCCACCGAGCGAGCAGACGTAGCATGCAGCCAGTCTAATCCCCGGAGCCGGCCCCGACAACACGTTGTTCCCCGAACACGGAGGAGGAGGAGCTGGCGCCGCGAGTAGGCGCGCTGTCGACGGCCGGCTGCAGACGGGATAGAAAAGAATGCGGTGGTGCTTAGCAGCTTCCGCTACAAAGGCTCCCCCCCTAGATTGCGGAGCTTTTAAAGGACAGCAGTTACGGGCTGAATAGTGAAAGGTCACAGTCCAATGGTTAGCACTGAAATCGTACGTGAGAGGCTGCTTGAATGGAAACTTCAATATGAGCAGGCTTGGTGCGGTCAACGGCGACGACTTCTCGTTTCCCCCGCACGTCGATTGCGATGGTTTTGTTAGTACGTCCCAAAACTTTGAATGGGCCATCGTACGGCGGAGTAAGGGGCGGCTTCGTTGCGTCGTGTCGCACGAACACATGGGTAGCAGAGTCCATGTCAGGAAAAGTGAAAACTTTCCTGTTGCGGGCGATGCGAGGTGCTGTGGCCTGAGTTGCGCGAGCCATGCGCGCAGCTTCTCGGTGTGATCGGAGGCTGTTGGGGCGGAAGGTGTCTGGTCGGAGAAGAATTCTCCCGGGAGGCGCACTGTTGAGCCGTAGACCATTTCCGCTGCGCTGAAGCCGAGGTCTTCCTTCACCGTTGAGCGTAGGCCAAGAAGAACGAGCGGGAGCTTCTGCACCCAGTGCTGGCGGTCGAGTTTCGCTGCCAGTGCGGCTTTGAGTTGCCGGTGGAAGCGCTCAACCATTCCGTTGCTGGCGGGGTGGTAGGCGGTTGTATGCTGCAGCTTCGTGCCGAGGAGCGTTGAAAGTGCGGAAAAGAGGTTGCTCTGGAATTGCCGTCCCCGGTCAGTTGTTATGCGGGCGGGGCAGCCAAAGCGGGACACCCATGTTTGAATGAAGGCCTGCGCGGCGGTCTCAGCTGATATGTCCGCAATTGGTATAGCTTCGGGCCACCGGCTGTACCTGTCGATGCATGTGAGCAGGTACCTAAATCCTTGGCAGGGCGGTAGTGGTCCCACGAGGTCAAGGTGAACGTGGTCAAACCGCGACTCAGGAGTCCGAAATTCCTGTAGTGCAGCCCGATTGTGGCGAGTCACTTTCACTTGCTGACACGTTTCACATGTCCGAGCCCATCGTCGCACGTCCGCGTTGACTCCGGGCCAAACGAAGCGTTGCGTTATCAGCCGCTGGGTGGCACGGACACCTGGGTGGCTGATGGAGTGGAAAGTGTTGAATACCACTCGGCGAAAGTTCAGTGGGACAAAAGGTCGTGGTGCTGCCTGGGAGGTATCGCAGGTTATCGTGCTCTGGACGTAGGGAAGTGCAACCTCCGAGAGCACGAGTGAAGATCCCCCTCCCTTCAGTCTTGTCAACTCGGGGTCGTCCCGCTGAGCTGCGGCCATAGCTTCGAAGTCCAGGACTTCTGTGCTGGAAGCATTGACGCGAGACAAGGCGTCAGCTGCTTCGTTTTCGACCCCGGGAACGTGGCGGATGTCTGTAGAAAACTCGGAGATGAATGAGAGCTGACGGATCTCTCGTTCTGAGTAGGAGGAACTGTTGTTTTTGAATACGTAGGTGAGGGGCTTGTGGTCTGTCAAGATGTAGAACTCACGGCCTTCGAGGAAGTAGCGGAAATGCTTAATGGAACAATATATTGCGAGCATCTCCCTTCCAAAAGTGCTGTACCGTGCTTCTGCAGGCTTCAGACGTTTCGAAAAGAAGCCCAGTGGCTTCCACTGGGCGCCCTCCTGTTGCTGCAGCACTGCTCCGACCGATGTGGAGGAAGCGTCCACCATGAGGCGTGTAGGAGCTTCAGGCCGTGGATGAATGAGAAGGGTAGCCGCGGCTAGCTCGTCCTTAGCTTTCTGGAAAGCGTTCTGGTGTTCGTCAGACCAACAAAATTCTGGTGCCTTTTGGCCGTCTCGGCGCAGCAGGTCGGTCAATGGCTGGAGCACTCGAGCACAAGACGGAATGAAGCGCCGGTGGAAGTTTAAGAGCCCGAGGAACTCCCTCAGCTTGCGAAAAGATGTTGGAGCTGGAAACTTCTTGACGGATTCCACCCTCGATTCCAATGGCATAATGCCTTCAGCAGTGATGTGGTGGCCGAGGAAGTTGAGCGCCTCTACTCCAAACACGCACTTTTGAGGTTTCAACACCAGACCGTGCTCATCCAAACGCTGAAAGAGCTGGCGGAGGTGCTCTTCGTGCTCCGCAGGCGTTCTGCTGGCCACCAAAATGTCATCCAGGTAGACAAAGATGAAAGGAAGACCCCGGGTGACCTCATCCATGAACCTTTGAAAGGTCTGTGCGGCATTTTTCAAGCCGTAGGGCATGCGGACCAACTCAAACAGGCCGAACGGAGTTGTTATGGCTGTTTTTGGTATGTCCTGCGGTTCGACGGGGATTTGGTGGTATGCCGCTACAAGGTCGATCTTGCTGTATATTTTCGTACCTGCCAGCCGCGCGCTGAAATCGTGAATGTGTGGCAGAGGATACTGGTCCGGCGTTGTCGATGCGTTCAAGGCTCTGTAATCACCACACGGGCGCCAATCGTCGTCCTTAGGCACCATGTGTAGCGGCGATGAATGGTTGCTAGACGAAGGGCGAACAATTCCCAGCTGCAGCATATGCTCGAACTCCCTGCGTGCAGCTTGAAGCCTTTTGCTGGACAGCCGTCGTGGCCGGGCGGTGACTGGCGGCCCGGTGGTGACGATGTGGTGAGTCACGTTATGTTTCACCGGCTGTTCCGTGTTGCGGGGCTTGGTGAGCGAGGGGAATTCGGCCAGGACGTGGTGGTAGGCTGATACTGGCTGGAAGGCGCAGATGCCAGATGAGCAGATGTTTGACTCCAAACCACGTACTTTGAGGGATGTGTTGTTATCCTTGAGGCAACGGTCACGTACGCTCACATCCAGGTTGAAGTGGCTGAGAAAATCTGCTCCGAGTATGGCGAAATTAACATCCGCCACCACGAAGACCCAGCGAAACAGGCGCCTGAGTCCGACGTCTATTGTCAGCGAGCGGAAGCCGTACGTAGCGATGGCAGTGTTGTTCACTGCCTGCAGCGACGATGTGTTCTTGCTACGTCGGCGATCCTCGGGGGTTGCCGGGACAATAGAGATTTCGGCTCCCGTGTCGACTAGCAGGCGCGAGTTGCTTACGCGGTCGACTACGAAAAACAGGCGGCTGGGTGGAGGGCCAATGTCGTAAGCCGCCGTTAACGACTGGCCGGAGCGTTTCCCGGAAACGAGCAAGGTTGAGTGCAGCGGCTAGCACCCGTGCCGAAACGACGGTGGTACCAGCAAACTCCGTCCTGTGTATCTCGTGCATGGCTTCTCTGGGAAGAGCTTGGGTGTCTTGAAGGAGATCGGTTGCGTCGTTGCTCGTCCTGTTGGGGAGCGCCAGATAGCACAAGTTTCTGCATGGTCTCGGTAAGGTGTTGCAGTTTCTCCTCAAGGCGCGACAGTCGATCTGGTTGCTCATGTGTTCTTGCAGCAGCTATGGGCGCAAAGGTTGGAGTTGAGTATTCCGTGATGCGATCGGCAAGTTGCGCTAGTCGATCAAGGGACGTCTCATTTGAACCCGCGAGAACCACGCGCACCGACTGGGGGAGCCGTTGCAGGAAAAGTTCACGAAGAAGTGGGAGCTGGCCGTCCTGACGCGCGTGCACACCGAGTAGTTGCCGCATACGGTGCAGCAGTTGGGAAGGTCGTTGGTCGCCCAGCTCTTCGCGACACAAGAGCTGCTGCAGTCTGCTTTCTTCAGGCGCCTCGAGGCGGTCCAGCACCGTCTTTTTGAGGGTGTCATATTCTTCTTGCGCGGGGGGTGAAACCAAAATGTCGTCGATAGCGTCGGCGATTTCGGGGGGCAGGGCTGCGACGACGTGAAGGTATTTTGTCGACTGCGAGGTGATGTGCCGGAGTTGAAAACGGGCCTCCACTTGGCTGAACCAAACTCTTGGATTTTTCGGCCAAAAATTTGGTAGCTTCAGTTCTGTGGCGATGACCGCAGGCGTGGAGGCAGCAGCGTTGTCGTCGGAGCTCATCGCGGCGTGTTCGTTGAAGCGTTCGGGTCACCAATTTTGTAGCGGCCGGAAATGTCGGCTGCCGGAGGCAGCGAGAAAGGAGACGTGAAGCAGGTTTGGAGTTGCAGGGCAAGACTGTTTATTTCCACTCCGTGCGAGTGACGAGAGCTCCCCTCGACGAGGGAGAGAATGAGGCACCCCCGCGTTCTTCTACAAGAAAGAGGAAAAGGGGGCCACCGAGCGAGCAGACGTAGCATGCAGCCGGTCTAATCCCCGGAGCCGGCCCCGACAACACGTTGTTCCCCGAACACGGAGGAGGAGGAGCTGGCGCCGCGAGTAGGCGCGCTGTCGACGGCCGGCTGCAGACGGGATAGAAAAGAATGCGGTGGTGCTTAGCAGCTTCCGCTACAACATGAATGATTTTTGACGTTATTCGCGGGCTCGTGCAGCCTGTCTTTGATGCAACAAACTTACTGCCCTTGTCTAGGGCTAAAACGACAAATTTCTTTTATGCAACTGTGTTTTCAGTACTCATACCATCGTTTGTTCAAGTTTTATATTGTAACACTCAACGCCGCTTGAAGGTAATATCATCTTTGCCTGGCTACGCCGACTCCTCTGTGGTGATGACGGGACATCGTGAAGCTGCGAACATAATAAAGGAAAGAAACACCCCAACTCATATTGCCACAAGGCTGTAATGGGATTGGGGCATAAAGCGGTCGAGGGTCTCTGTCTGGAAGAAAAGACTACGAGGTGGATAGAGACTGGTCTCAACCCGCCAGTGTGCCAGGCATTGTCGTCGCTTGCAAACGTCGTAAATATCTGCAAATATACGTTTTTTGTAAGATTATTGGTGGAGGTGCTGGATACGCCTACCTGGCTTTCCTGGCAAACCAACACGGAAGTGGTCGCCACCTTCATTTTCCTGCAATTTCTCAACAGGCCCACGCCCAAGAGCAACAGCAGCCACAGCAGCAGCAGCAGCAGCTGCTGCCTCCTCTGATTCCCCTGCCTCCACGAGACCCCGGAACCTTCTCGGGCACAGGCAAGGACAAGGTGAATGTTGAAGATTGGGTCACATTGTACAAGCGCGTGAGCGAATACTACAGGTAGGACCCCACGTTGATGCTGGCCAACGTTGTATTTTACTTGCGGGATACGGTGCTCCCCTGGTATGAGACGCATGAGTTGGAGTTGACCAGCTGGGAAATTTGCAAACTGAAGCTTTTCGAGTTGTTCAGCAGGCCGCAGGCCGCGAGGAAAGACCTGGAATGTCGTGTGCAGACATCGACGAAATCGTACGTATCTTACATACAGGACGTATTGGGCCTCTGTCGAAAGGTGGACGAGAACATGAGCGAAGCTGACAAAATCGCTCACACATTAAAGGTAATTGCCGATGATGCCTTCAATCTGCTGATCGTTAAAGATTGCGCCACCGTCGACGCGGTTGTGAAGGAGTGTCAGCGCATTGAGCACGCTAAGAACCGTCGCATAACCCGCCAGTTTGCGCGTCTGCCTAGTACTGCAGCCACTTCGACCTGCGAAGACAGCCCCAAGTTCATGCAAGCTACATCGTCCGAAAATGTCACCCGAATCGTTGGCCGCGAACTCGAAGCAATGGCTCCTGCAGCCATCGCTTCTGATGGTCCTCAAGACAACGCATCCACCGTCTCTCTCATCAAAGCCGTCGTTCGCCAAGAAATAGCAAACCTCGGCATCGCACCTGTTTGCGCTGTTCACACTACCAAGAGCTCGGCTTCTGTTAACCAGATTCCGGTGTACCCTTCACGCTACCCTTCCCGCTACCGGAACCCTGCTTAATGGAGAACGTCGGATGATAAACCGATCTGCTTTCACTGCTCTCGCGCCGGCCACATTGCGCACAACAGTCGCAATCGTTGGACATCCAATTCATCTTAGAACACTGGGACATGGCGTCACTTTCAAGGCAACTCTCGCTGGTTTTCTACTCCGTACAATCCACAGCCTGCTCCTACTAACGTTCAGGGCCGAAGATTCAGCCGGTCACCATCACCCCAATGCCGCCGATTTCTCTCGCCGATGATTTCTCGATCCAGGTCCCCTGCACGGCCTGGGCCCTCAACCTCGGGAAACTAGACCATGCAGCTCCCGGAGGTGACGCTGCAATAATGACCCGTTCTGCAAATCTTCTGTTGACGATTCCTACACGCCGCAATAATTTGGACCTTTTGGTGGATGACGTAACCGTTACAGCCCTCATAGACACTGGCGCACAATTTTCAGTCAAGAGCGCTGCTCTCTGTAATAAACTGCGAAAAGTGATCACGCCTCCTACTAAGTGTGCAGTAATGCTTGCCGATGGGAACACATCTGCCGTTCTCGGCATGTGCACCTCTCGCGTGTGTATTGCTGGCCGTCAGACCATCGTATTGTTCACCCTGTTTGAGCAGTGCCCACATATCGTGATTCTAGGTCTAGACTTTCTGTCTGCACATTCCGCCCTTATCGACTGCTCGACAGGTCTTCTTCAGTTGGAGCTGCCCTTTGACGCCGCTGTTGACTGTGATGCTCAAAGTCGCCTTTGTGCCACCGAGTTCCTACATCTCCCGCCGCAAGCTGCGACTTTCATGCAGCTCGTGTGGGATCCGCCTGTGCGGGATGGTGAATATGTCATTTCACCCATAAACCGACGTTGTGCTAAAAAGCATTCCATTGCTTTCCTGCACACCGTCGTGAGAGTACGCCACAACCAGACCCATCTGTCTCTTTTGAACTTTGGTTTCTCCACGCACGTGCTGCCTGCTGGTATTAAACTAGGCGTCATGTCGTCGTTGCAAGAGTGTGATATTTCTGAACTGTCGGCTGAGCAACCTACTCCGCACGTCAACTTGCTCGCTGCGCCCAACCTGTCAAGCATTGACGTTAACAAAACTATAGCGCCAGATCTTTCGCCCTCCGAAGCACAAGACCTCCGCCACCTGTTGACATTCTATGCGGACATATTCGATCTTGACAACCGCCCATTAGGCCAGACATCAGTTGTGATGCATCACATACACACCGGCGATGCCAACCCAATACATCGCCGCCCTTACCGTGTCTCCGCTGCCGAACGCTCTGTCATCCAGAAAGAGGTCGAGAAAATGCTCGCCAAAGGCATCGTCGAACACTCATCTAGTCTGTGGGCATCCCCGGACGTGCTTGTCAAAAAGAAGGACAACACGCGGTGGTTTTGCGTCGACTATAGGCATCTCAACAAGGTCACTAAGAAGGATGTTTACCCCTTACCAAGAATAGATGACGCCTTTGACTGCCTTCTAGGCGCGAAGTTTTTCTCGTCCATTGACCTTCGATCCGGTTATTGGCAGATTGTTATGGACCCACGGGACCGAAAAAAACAGCATTTGTAACTCCCGATGGGTTAAACCAACTTAAAGTAATGCTGTTTGGGCTTTGTAATGCGCCGGCCACCTTTGAGCGCATGATGGATTCCCTTCTGCGCGGCTTCAAATGGTCCACTTGCTTATGCTATTTAGATGATATAATTGTTTTTCACCGACGTTCGCAAGCCACCTTGAGCGACTGTCCAGTATTCTCCAAGTATTCCGCAACGCTGGTCTCCAGCTGAACTCCTCCAAATGTCGTTTCGGCCTTGACGAAATAACTGTACTTGGTCACCTAGTTAACGCATCTAGAGTACAGCCCAACCCGGACAAAATTCGCGCAGTGACTAAATTTCCCGTACTCTCTTCTGCTTAGGATGTCCGGAGCTTCCTTGGTTTGTGCTCATATTTCCGCCGCTTCATCCAAAATTTCCCCGATATTGCACGGCCTCTCACCAAGCTTCTCAAAAAGGACGTCCCATTTACTTCGAACTCGCCTCAAAGTGCTGCATTTTTGGCGCTCATTGCAACCCTCACGACTACGCCAATATTAGCCCACTTCAATCAGACTGCCCCGACAGAAGTTCGTACTGACGCGCGTGGCCACGGAATTGGTGCTGTTTTAGCTCAGCGTCAGCATGGACGTGACTGCGTCATCGCCTACGCCAGCCGCCTGTTATCTCCTGCCGAGAAGAACTACTCCATCACCGAAAGAGAGTGTCTTGCTCTTGTTTGGGCTGTCGCTAAATTTCGCCCGTACCTGTTCGGCCGCAGTTTTACTGTTGTAACTGACCATCATGCACTCTGCTGGCTTTCCTCGCTCAAGGATCCCACGGGACGTCTCGGTCGTTGGTCTCTACGCCTCCAAGAATACACCTTCTCGGTCGTGTATAAATCTAATCACCTCCATCAAGACGCCGACTGCCTGTCACGGTATCCAGTGGATCCGCCAGACGCCACAGACAGAGCTACTGAGGCTTGCGTCTTATCAATATCAGACTTTCTTGATATCGCTTCTGAGCAACGCCGCGAACCGGATTTACTTCCCATCAGAGAAAGCTTGATTTCCGCTACTCCACTCAATCCTATGAACTTGTATTTCCTTAATGAAGGTGTTCTCTACCGCCACAACATGCGCCCTAATGGTCCTGACCGCCTTCTCGTCGTGCCTTCCCATTTGCGTGTAGATGTTCTCTGACAGCTTCACGATGAACCTGCTGCTGGTCACCTGGGAGTCACCCGCACTTATGATCGCGTCCGGCGCCGTTTTTTTTTTTTTTTGGCCAAGCCAAGCCAAGCCTCTGTGCAAAAGTATGTCGCCAGCTGCGACCTTTGTCAACATCAAAAACGACCAACATCGCTTCCAGCTGGCCTTCTTAACCCTATTGAGATCCCGGCTGAACCATTCTACCGCGTAGGGCTCGACCTTCTCGGGCTGTTTCTCACTTCTGCATCCGGGAGCAATAGGTTGCCGTGGCGACCGACTACGCGACACGTTACGCAATCACCCGCGCTCTTCCAACCAGCTGCGCTACCGATGTCGCCGACTTTCTACTGCATGACATCATATTGCATCCCGGCGCTCCTCGACAGCTCGTTACCGACCAAGGCCGATACTTTTTATCTTGTGTCGTCCAGGATATCGTACGTTCCTGTTCCACAAACCACAAGTTCACAACGGCATACCATCCACAAACTAATAGACTTACAGAGCACCTGAATAGCACTATCACCGACATGTTGTCAATGTATGTTTCTCCAGACCACCGTGACTGGGACGCAACGTTACCCTACGTCACCTTCGCTTACAACTCCTCCAGACATGACACCGCAGGCTATTCCCCGTTCTATCTTCTTTATGGACGTGAACCCTCTCTGCCTCTTGATACACTCCTTCCCGCTGGTTCAAGTTCCCCTGTCACATACGTCCGCGATGCCATAGAGCGAGCCGACGCAGCACGACAGATTGCCAGAGAACGACTCATACTTTCTCAAGCCTCTCATAAAGATTGATACGATCGTCACCACCGTGAAGTTTCGTATGCACCAGGTTCTCTAGTACTCTTGTGGACCCTATGTCGTACATCGGCTTCTCAGAAAAGCTTTTATTTCGCTATGACGGACCCTACAAAGTCCTACGCAAAATCACCAACCTCACCTACGAGATACAGCGAGTCGTCGATGAAGCGCACTCAACGCCACCACCAGCTAGTGTTGTGCATGTCGTAATTATGTGTCACCCAACAATCCCCTTTCATGACAAGCGCCGGGTCGGCGCTTTTTAACGCCACGGGGTAGGGCCACAAGGCAACAATGGGATTGGGGCATAAAGTGGTAGAGGGTCTCTGTCTGAAAGAAAAGACTACGAGGTGGATAAAGACTGGTCTCAGCCCGCCAGTGTGCCAGGCATTGTCGTCGCTTGTAAACGTCGTTAATATCTGCAAATATACGTTTCCTTGAAAGATTATGATCAAATTCTGGAGCACTATCGCTTCTCGATGGCTTTGTAGATAATCCAGGCACTACCAAACTCACATAAAGAGCCGGAGAAGACGGTAGTGTTTCTGTAATAGGCAGCCCTTTAGAAGGCATGCACTGCTGTCAACTTTCGGGGGTGTGGTGACACTTCCGTCGCGACGCTTCCTCAGAGCGGGGCAATCAGAGGGCGGAACTCGAGAAAAGGTGCCGAGGGCTCACATCTTCTGATGATCATCATGACTTTCGATGCATCTTTTCTGAAACTCGGCTTCATGTTTGCCGCATCACTATCTCCAATCATCTTCGAAGAACGGAGCCCTGCAAGGTGAACACGCTTGCGACAAGGTTTTCCAGCGCGTTAATTTCGCACAGCTTAACGCGAAAACTGCATCCACCAAACCACCCCGACTCGTGATGACTGACGGCCATGCCCGAGCGGGCATGCACGAACTTTCATTAAGCCACCATGCTTGCCATCACATCGCCGCTTGCGGCGTCTCTCATCAAGAGGCGGCACTCAATTAGGACGACATTAGAGTCGCTTCATTAGTTGACATTCTGCTTAACGAGCTTGGCTGACTCGCAAAGCAGGTGGATGCACCCTGTGCACATAACGAGGACGCGCATCCTGAAACAACGCAGTGACAGCAGAATCCGTGGACAGCTTCCGTCTTTTTTTTTTACTTCCTGTCCTTTCGCAAGTCCTGTTCCTTCCTTCCTGTTTGTGTCTCTCAGTCTAGCTGTTATAAGGCGGGCACTGCGCGTAACGACCAGAATCGACGTGTTCCTTGCACAAGCTTGTCACTGATTCGTTACTTTTTCTTTCTTTGCTTTTTCTATGTTAGAAATCGCACTTCACCCGCACCGTCCTTTTTGTGTGTGTGTGTCAACGATCTCTTCATAACCAAGCTTGCTTTACTCCCCAAGCGTCACGCCTTTCCACGATAAGCTCTCGACTGTGCACGGAGGCCGAGTTTTTGTGAGCTTGTTGTTATAGTTTACTCACTTTTCGGGGCGAAGCAGCTTCTGCTGACGCACGGCGCTTCAGGAAACCGCGCGTGTCACGAGTGCCGTTATAAGCGAGAGAGTTGCGCCGTTTCTTGATGACCCGGAATGTAGAGGTTGAAAACTTGTTTGTGAATTTCTTTTATGTGACGTCCTTCATGCGGGAACGCCTAGAAAATGGTAACAATGGCCTTGCGACTACAATTCAGGCTATACCTAAATTTCGTGCTCCACAGCATTGATTTTATTACTGAAGAGAAAATATACAATGAAGCGTTAACAAAAACTAGGACAGCTTTGCACTAGTGGTTCCAAGTGTGAAGGAGGCGTGAGCTTGTCAGTCTTCTTTGTTTTGCTTTGGCACTTTCCTTTTTCTTTATCTGTGTTTTCCCCCGCTGCGGTAGTCTAGTGGCTAAGGTACTGGGCTGCTAACATGCAGGTCGCGGGATGGAATCCCAGCTGTGGCGGCTACATTTTCGATGGAGACGAAAGTGCTGTAGGCCAGTGTGCTCAGATTTGGGTGCACGTTAAATAACCCCAGGTGGTCGAAATTTCCGGAGCACTCCACTACGGCGTCTCTCTTATTCATATGGTGGTTTTGAGACGTTAAACTCTACATATCAATCAATCAATCAATCAAATTTTCAATCGTTAAAGTACAAAAGAGAGAAAATATATTAGAGTGAACACGCACACAACAAGAAAAAATTCGGCAGATCCCTCGTACCTGGGAATCAATGTTATGCTAAGCATGCGGAGGGAAGTTGACCATGTTGCATATTTTTTTTCATTGAGTGACACGTCATGAAATGATGCTAAATATATGTCCAAATATTGCACGTGCAGACATATATTGAAGAGTTGCAGATGTTTACATAACCAGTTCTTTGCACTTGCGCAACAATGTGAACTGTAACATTGATCATATTGTGGCGTTTAACGTCCCAAAACTACGACATGATTATGAGAGACGCCGCAGTAGAGGGCTCCGGAAATTTCGACCACCTGGGGTTCCTTAACGTGCACCCAAATCTGAGCAGACGGGCCTACAACATTTCCACCTCCGTCGGAAATACAGCCGCCACAGCAGCCGAGATTCGATCCCGTGGCCTGTGGGTCAGCAGCATAGTACCTTAGCCACTAGACTTCCGCGGCGGGGCTGGGAACTGCAACATGAGTATTAGCAACGCCAGAAGATGATACAAAGCGTTTATGCTCGCGAAGATGCTGGCCTTCGACACTGCTACATAAATCAACACAACAATTGACGTTAACCCGACGTGACAGATATATCAAAGGGGTGCGTATGTAATGTTTATAAAATTGGGTAGGCAGCCCTGCAACCACTATTGACGTTTAACGAAGATTAGCGTCTATTTGAAAAGTAGTTCTGAAAGCTGGCGTACCTCTGTGGTAGAATCCTTGACTGCAACGCAGAATGCTTGAGTTCGATTCCTGCTGGGACCCTGAAATGTATTAGTTGAAATCGTCGGGGGGGGGGGGGGGGGGGTCAACGCTGCCTATGTCAGGTTTTTTGTTACAATGGCATTTATTCTATGCTTTCGTTGGGTCGACACTGCCGGCGTCGGGTATCACTTAACGCTTACCCATTAAAAATGCCCATTCGTGTTCTCGTCGTTCTTTGGGTAGATACTGTAAATGGCCTGTGGCACATACCAACATACCAGCGGCTTATACCCACCCGTTGGTATGTGTCACTGTCGGGCGGGAAGTGTTTGACGACGTACGCGACGGGATTGTGACATTACGCAGGTTTTGATCAGCACGTCATATTCGTCAAACCATCCTACCCTCCCATGCTAACTTTGGTTCACGTCAAGTTAAGGGGATGACCACGAAAGCATCCAAACGTAAGCGACAAGGATAGATAGATAGATAGATAGATAGATAGATAGATAGATAGATAGATAGATAGATAGATAGATAGATAGATAGATAGATAGATAGATAGATAGATAGATAGATAGATAGATAGATAGATAGATAGATAGATAGATAGATAGATAGATAGATAGATAGATAGATAGATAGATAGATAGATAGATAGATAGATAGATAGATAGATAGATAGATAGATAGATAGATAGATAGATAGATAGATAGATAGATAGATAGATAGATAGATAGATAGATAGATAGATAGATAGATAGATAGATAGATAGATAGATAGATAGATAGATAGATAGATAGATAGATAGATAGATAGATAGATAGATAGATAGATAGATAGATAGATAGATAGATAGATAGATAGATAGATAGATAGATAGATAGATAGAGTCACCAAAGTCTGCTCTGAAATGCTTCGCATTTAGAAAGTACAGTTACCTTGTCAAGGTCACGCTGTTCATAACGCTGCATGGTTATAGGATATGCCCATGGCACATACGCAGAAGAGACATTCACTGCAGTCTCAGATAATTACGTCTCTTAGACATTAGTGGTCGGCCTGTATCCCAGATAAGTGTGTTTCGATAATGCAGTCAACTTTCAAAGTTAGGTCAGCATAATGTTGGAGACCATGAAGCAAAGCTAACATACCGTACTTGCTGCAGTGCCTCCGCATTGGATCAATGAGCCAGCGGACACGTCAGCCGTGGAAGGCCACAGTGCGAGCATGGACTGCGCTGCCGATGGCCACCCAACACCGAGAGTCACGTGGCACAGAGGAGTCGGTGAGTGACTACGTCATTCCGCACGTATTTACCACCACATCTATTAGACGAAAATGCTAACGCTAGACAAACAGCCGTAAAAGAATGCACAGTACAGGCAGCACGGCAGAAATATGCCGTCGAAAGTAATTCTTTTAACAATCGAAGATATGAGATGCTTTGGCCACAAATAACACACAGACAAAGTAAAGAAACACTCAACGACAAGCACAAGCCGCGTGCTTGAGCGTTTCTTTAATTTGAGTGTGTGTGTGTGCGTGTGTGTGTGTGCGCGCGTGTGTGTGTGTGCGTGTGCGTGTGCGTGTGTGTGTGTGTGTGTGCGTGTGCGTGTGTGTGTGCGTGTGCGTGTGCGTGTGCGTGTGTGTGTGTGTGTGCGTGTGTGTGTGTGTGTGCGTGTGTGTGTGTTATTTGTGGCCAAAGCATGTCACTAAGCAAGTATCAACTAGGCCAACAATCAGTATTGTTAGAAGATATGAGCATATTGTTTACTCTATATATCCATGCAGCTCCCAGTCCCCCGTTTTTCCTCGCCACTGGAGTCACGTTTGTATTTTGTACGACAGTTAGAACTCCTCAGACACTTTTCCAGTATCACATGATAGCTTAAGACGTATCCTTCATTATTATTTGAATTTTTCCAGTATGAAGTGAGTTAGTACACTCTGTTGTGTCGGAAGTCTACAAAATAGTAATAAAAGGCTGCCCGTAGATTTGAGCGCACCCAAAAAAAACACAAAATATCCACGAAGTGAATGATGATGAGTGGGGTGAAGCATCCGTCCATCCGTCTGTCGTCCGTGCATCCGTCTGTCCATCCGTCCGTCCGTTCGTCCACCCTATCACGCTAAAGCACGCATCATGCGGACGGACGCGTCACCCCATTCATCATCATTCACTGCGTGGATATGCTGGCTACGCAAGATGGAATGACGATCGACCAGGTGATGCTATTAAGAGTTTCGCCCCAGAACAGTGGCCTGCGTCGGAAGTAGGCGCAACTGTCAGTGCTTATGCTTAAAACAATTCTTCAACCTTAATGACCAATTGCTCCAATTGCACTTTTGGAGCAATAGATTAACCTGAAAGGTAATATTCGTGAAGTCAATATTGTGAAGACGTTTATTGGTGGGCAGTCGGCGAGGATGCATGACAGTGATAGTCAAGGTGGGCGTGACCCTCTGCACGAGTTGCTGCTGTTGTACAAAGAGGGAGACCCACCAGAGGGCGCTGTAGAGGACGACCCACTGTACAGTTCCAAGGCTTGGCGACACTATGAACACCTTCTGTTGTTGAATACATTACTGAATTTCTGTACTTACATAGAGCTGGTCTGTCTCTTTTATCGATATAATTTACTTTTTTTCTGGAGAAAATAAAACTTTTTGCCGTTGTTTATCCATGTTTTATTAGTGAAGGTTCACACTTCGAACACTTAAAAGTCTTCGTTTCATCAAGAAGTCTATCATGCGTGAATAATATGATGTTGGGATAAGATTTAGCTGCTGAGAGTGCGTTTCCTTGCCTCGAATTCTCGACGGAGCTAATTGAAGGCTTTCTGTTTTTCTCGTGCTAAACTTAGTTCTTCAATATGGCCACAATTTTTATTTGGGAATAGATTCGTTGTTCTATGCGTTATCGTTTTTGTTTGATTTCGTTTCTTCATATTCAACGATAGGCACTCCTTATAGTTTTGTGTTCTCGTTCCTAAACAAAACAAGAGAAAACACTAGGTAAAAACTGATAAGATAGCAAGCTATTGTCAAAACGAAATCCTTTGCAAATTTTATATGCTTCAGTATACCATTCCGGGGTGTGCTATTTTGACCAATAGTTTTTATAAGAAAGCTCTCTTACAGCAACAGAGGTGTATTTGCTCTTATTTGAGAGTTGTAGGTGTTCGAGGCTGAGGCCAACTCGAGTTGAACCACTCAGGGAAGAGGCGGAGACCGACAGAAATCATGTTTACTGATCTGAACCCAGCCGCGATTGCCCGCTGCCAGCGGCTGCCGCATGCCACCAGCGCACTCACGATCGCCGTATTCATCTTCTACCTCCGATCGGCGCGCTCATGGTAGCCGCTGCCATAGAGTAAATAAAGAAGTGAGATGACGGAACTACCTGCTGTCCCAGTAATACGTATGCAGAGGTAAAAGCGTCACACGTGGGTGTTTTAGATGCTAAGCAGCTCTTTGACTCACGCGTGTAACGCCGTAAGTACATGTGTCAAGTACCAACGTGCCTCAACGTGTTTGTTCCCCTAGATGCAGGTGTCGGAGCAGTGCCAAGTAGGTCACGCCACAGTTGCGCGTCGACGTCACGCTCCCCTCACAGATGCACGCACACGTCACCGCAGACGTATGACCCTCACCGGCAGCACGCTCACCGCCGCGCCCGCAGCTGCCTGCTCCTCCGCCCACTCGCAAGACACTTCTCCCTCGCTTCACCCTCTCTACCGCCTACAACGCTCGACTAGATGTCGAATGGAAACACTATTTCGGCTCGTTTATCTGCGATGGAGAGAATGCCGGAAGACGGCGCTCCTTCGCCCGCTGAAATATACGCCGATGCGACTATGCCCAACCCGGCCGTCGCCGGCGTTGCGAGGGTTAGCGACGTCGAGCACGTTCGCGATTCGCGACGTTTTTTACTCGAGTAAACGCTACACCGAGTTTCTCTATAAACCATTCTTCCAGCACCCGTGTCCACGCCCGTTGCAACCACGTCAACGCCATGTGCACCGATCCCATCAGGGTTCTCTTCATGAATATAGTCCAAGTTGTTTTAAATGCAAAGCATTTCTTTGCGTACAGCAAGCACTTTTGGCGTCGTTCTGCGTATCTATCTATCCATCTATCTATCTATCTATCTATCTATCTATCTATCTATCTATCTATCTATCTATCTATCTATCTATCTATCTATCTATCTGTCTGTCTGTCTGTCTGTCTGTCTGTCTGTCTGTCTGTCTGTCTGTCTGTCTGTCTGTCTGTCTGTCTGTCTGTCTGTCTGTCTGTGTGTCTGTCCCACCCCTTCCTGTGCCCATCATCATCCTACATCACTCGGTCTTTGCCCCTTTCCGTATTCCCTGTGTATATGGAATACGGAAAGTGTGTTGTAGGCTATAGCACACTGACTGCCTCTCTGCCTTTCAATAGGGAGCAATGAGAAGAAAAAGAAATGAAAGCAGGGAGGTTAACCATATGCTAGTATGCGGTATGCTACCTTGTACTGGGCTGGGCAAAAGAGGGCTGAAAGAGAAATAGAAATAAAAAATAAATAAGAGCAATACACGGACAATGAATTCTCTTCTTTCAATAAATTCTCTCTCTCTCTCTCTTTCTCTCTCTACCTGCTTACATCTGGTAGCTCTCGTGGTCACCCTCCCGCCCCCTAACTTGGTGTGAAGCAAAATTAGTGTGGGAGGGTAAGATGGTTTGACGATTATGACGTGCTAGTGAAGGCTTGAATAATGTCAAAATTGCGTCACGTATGTCGTCAAACACTTTCTGTTAAACAGTGGCACATAGCAGCGGGCGGGCATGTGCCACTGGGTATGTGGGTATGTGCCATAGGTGACAGAAACTTAGTATCTACAAGAACGGCGAGAACAAACATTGTAATTTCAACGCGTTAGCGTTAGAAAAAGGTGACATCGGCAGCGTTGCCCAACGAATGCATACAATAAATTTCAGGGTCCCAGCAGGAGTCGATCCCCCAGAATTCTGCGTGGCAATCAAATATTCTACCACAGCGCTACGCCAGGTCTCAGAACTACCTTTCAGATAGACCCTATAGTATTCGTGAAACGTTCCCTATTCCCCCTTCCCCTAGTTCAGGGTAGCAAACCGGATGCTCCATTTTCTGGTTAACCTCCCTGCCTTTCCCTCATCTTATTCTCTCTCTCTCAATTGTGGTTGCAATGCTGGCTATTTAATTTCATAAACATTACATATGTACTATTATGGTATACCCGTCATGTGCTAACCTCAATCAGAGTTAGGTGTCATGCATTGAAGTTGATTTACGTAGCAGTGCCCAGGGCTACCATCCTCCCGAGCACCAGCGCCTCATATCGGCATATCGCTTCTGGTGTTGCGAACACTCATTCATGTTTTTGTTGACACCGTTGCGCAAATGCAAACAACTGGTTATATAAACACCTGCAACTATTGAACATATGCCTGTGCGTGCAACATTCGTACATATATTTAGCCTTATTTCATAACGTTTCGCTCAATAAAAGATTCCAACATGATCACCTTCCCGCATAACGTCTGTTCGCAAGGTTCCTGAGATCTGTCGATTTTTTTGTCAATATTACTCTACAAAAAAAATAAGGAACTACAAATTGGAGCACACAGTTCAGAAACAAACTCCGAAAATTCATTTATTCTTGTTGAATCCTTTGAAGAAAAATCTAAAAGAAGACAAAAACCAGAAGATAACACGAACCAAACTAGCGATGCCGCTGGGAGTTTCTGAAACATGTATGCGTGTTTCTGCGCTTCTCACTCAGAGAAAATGCCCGCTCAGGAACAAACTTCCCAACCCCCCCCCCCCCCTCCCACCCAAATCGAGATGGGCAATATGCGTCTCCTTGATAGCTTATATAGGAATAAACGTTCCGGACAACATGCACTTGCTAAAACAGGAGCTATAGAATAAAAAGTGAGATAGATCCACTTTCAGGACACGATAGACACAATCACATTTTTCTGTACACTACACAGCACTTGTACCTGTTAGCGCAGCAGCACCATGCATCTTGCGCACGGAAGCAATACTAAAACGATCTGTTGCCCCCAAAAACAGTGCGAATATGCGAGAATTTGTATATGTGCCTCGCGCACGGTGCTCCTCGCGTGAACTTCTCACGTTGTGTTCTCCGCAAATAGAACAGGGGCGAGAAACAATGTCTTCGCGTCGAGGCACGCGAGAAAAAGAAGAACTAAAGTAAAATGAAGAGAGTATTAAGCGATGCTCTGGGCCTCCACGAGCGCCTTGTCGTTAAAAATGCATCATATTCCCGCTTCGGTGACAAATCGGCGTTAGATTGTGTTTTTGTGTCGCAACCAAGCTACTGTTTTCGGCCGAGGGTTATCTACAGGGTGCGCTGGTGGTGCACGGAGAGGTGATTGTGGGCCAACGTATTGCATCGATCACTCAGATGACTCCGCTGTACGGGTAAAAGTAGAACACGTTGTAGAGCACACAGGACGCACGACACAGGTAACGATCTTCAGTGGCATCCCTGAGAGCAAGGGCTTCGACTCCAGACGGCTAAAGGCATGTCCTTCCGCAGATTATACTGCATCTACTTCATTAATACACACCTTACACAGGCGTATGTGCGGCAATGGCCAAGTTTCGACATATATGTTTGTACATCTGATGGGTGCTAACACAACATTTTTTTCGTCACATTTTGCTTTTTTGTTGTCGGTGAAATTGTTGCGCCTTCCATGTTTAGGAATACTGAATTATGGGTATTGTATGTGTTTTAGATGGATGTTAGGAGCGTTTCTCAGTGTTATGTTTTATGAAGGACGGAAAAATCAGAGTTCAGCACTGATATTCATAACGAACTGCCTATATAGTCGCGGAGCTTCGTAGTTAAAAATTTCAGTAGGTATTTAACGTTATTCCGGTGCCAGGCGTATTATTCATAGCATCTCAAGCCATCAATTTAACAAATAATTTCTATCTGAATCTATGAACCTATTTTAAGTGAACGCTTTTCTTTCTTCATGATTTATTGCCTGCACAAACAATGGCGTGCGAAACTGGACTATTTGGCTTAACTTCATGGTAAAACGCCGCAAAAGACTACACACGACAGGTGCTCAACTAAAAACTATTGTTAGTGCTTAGTTCAGTGCCTGTATAGTCCTTCGTTCGCGGCCTTCTTATTTCACTGCTGTATTATCCATCGAAGCAATACCTGTGCCTTTGAAGATGAGTGCAAACCAAGGATTCGCAAACATACGTTCGAGATGAGTGGATACCAACGCAAAATAAAAATAAAAAACGTATCAATCACAGCATAGTCGTCAATTCCCATCCGGAAATCGAGCAAGTAAAAGCAAAAATAAAGGCGGAGTCAAGTGAGGGAAAACAGATGCCGCGACTGGTCGCATTCGGAAACACGCCCCAGCGTCCCTTGCCGACACTCTAACCCCCCCCCCCCCCCCCCCACCAGCGTCAGAGCCTACAAGTGGAAGTTAGCATTCCTTCATGTGGGAGAACTCCGTCGAGGTATAAGCTTCAGGCGGTTATCTTCCCCGTGATAGATGACCGAGCGGCATTACAAGCCGTGGCTTCTAATCTCTCGGCGTACGTATACGAAATGGTGGGCCTCGGCAGTATGCCCCGTTCCCTATACTCTTAGCGTCCAAAGCATACAGCTGGCGCCTCCACTGGTTCTCACGTTTCTCGGCGTTTTCTCGCGTGCTTCATTTATTCAGTCGCCTTGTCTTGCTTCACTAAGGCTTTGAAAAGGATTGTTTCAGTTGCACTAGAAAATAAGGGAGGCTATCCGTAACGCTTATCAAGTCCCAAGACTGCGTCTAAACCACGACTGCACGCCGACTCTCCGTCGACTCGGCGACCGCTGTCTGAACGCTCTTTTCTGGCCGATCTCGGTTCCCTCGCTGAAGTAGGCCAATCTGTTTTGCAGCATTCCGAAATCAATCTTACGTTTCACTGGCGAAACTCGAGACACAAATCCAGGCAGGCATCGTCGTATCGCTTTGCTTCGTGCTTTCGACGTTTGTTTCGCATCGCTAACGCCATCTCGTTTCCGTAGGTTGTAGATAAATCGTTAGGTCCTTATCTTGGTAAGACCATTACCAGCGCGTCCCCCCATTACCAGCGCATCCCCCGAGGAAAGGGTCTGCAAAAACTAGAAAAATGGCGACAAAGCTCGTTGTTCAACAACATGGGAGGCTCGGCTGAACTCGCCACAGTGAAACGCGTGCCTCCATCAATGCCCACTTAGGCTCTACCAATATCGAGCAGCGGAGAGCTCTTTCGAAGATTCCTACCGTCGCTGTTAGAAGTGATTAGCTTGGTTTTACCTCTACAGAAACCTTGTGTTGCTTGTTTTGTGGCGGAGATAACAAAAGGAATTGCGTCAGCGATAAACCGAAGAGGGGAAAAGAAAGAAGCCAAGCAAAAATGTGAAGCTCGTTTACTGCCAGTCGATATAGACCCTGACGTCGTTCTCATCGTCACAGAAGCACGCCATCAAATGTGCCGTGCACAATGAAGGCTCAAAAGCGAGGATATCAAAGCGACAGCTATGACCCACGGGTAGTAGTTACGCTTTTACACTGAAATTATAGCTGTGGGCTTCCATTTCATGGTATCTTATCCACAGTTTTTGCAAACATATCTTTTTTTTTCTCTCATACACTTGGTAACAAAAAAAAAGTTACGTGTCATGCGTGCAGTGCCTTTTGTTTGGTTTGAAAAAAAAGTTTTATTGCACCATAAAAACGTAATGCTGATAGTTAAACTTTACGCACGCTTTGAGCTGCTATAGGAACAACTTCCTTGCATTGTTCTTTCAAGGAAGAAAAATAGGAGGAAAACAACGGCAGGTAGGTTGACAAATCTAGAGGCAGCCGGTTTGCTACCCTGCGCATGCCAGGGGGATGGAGGAGATGAAAGATAGAGAGGAGAGAGGGAAGAAAGATAAACACAACACATTAAGCAGCACACGCGCGCATTGTGCTTTCAATAGAAGAGATGTGCTTCTGCGATAACTCAAAGTTCATTTCTTGATATGAGGCTTTCTAAATATAGCACAGTCTTGCTGAATTATATTCGGCCTGGACCACTTGCCGCAACTCGAAAAGCGCGAACAATTGACAACGAGGTGCTTTGAAGACATGAAAATCGTGGTTATTCACTCCACCTTAGGAATAGTTATAACAGTGAAGTAAAACGTCTCCTTACAGGAGTAGTTTAGTGCTTGCTGTACATCAATATAAAAGAGCATGTACAATGTCTGTTGGTGTTTGACAGCTACATTTAGCACCGTTTTTCGTAAGTGCATCGTTGATGCTTAACGATACATCTCCATTCCGACGACTGAGGTCCACGATTAATAGTCGATAAATGAATAAACATGCCACTGTGATCATGCATGCCTGTGGTAGCTCTGATAGTTAACGAAGAGAGCGCAGCTAAAGAAATAGGTGTGACAGCCAGAAAAGCGCGACTGGTTGCACGCCAAACTTGCGCTAATGTCACCTACTCGCGGCATGTTTGATTTACTGAACGCCACTGCCTGATTAGAGGGAAACACAATGCGCGTTGTGTTCTCTCTCTTGGCCAGCCACGATTATTCGTGTGGCGAGCGTAAGCGAAGAACACGAAGCTACATCCAAGCGAAGCAAGAGTGTTGTTGTATGCGTTGCAGAACCATTGTTGACATGGATGCTTGCTTTGAGCCATGCCGACGCTTTGGGTAAGGCCACCACCTGGCAGTGTATTAAACCGTTAACAAAAAAAATTCCCTTTTATTGTAAAGGCGTCAAATAGAACGGACGTGTAGAAACGATGCGTTCAAGGAAATACTTATGCATTCTACGGTCTTGATGCACTATTACACTTTAACAATAGAACTGTGAAAGGGCAGTGGTAGAAGTGAAAGGCGTATTTATTTAGCCTATGAAACATGTGATCGAGGCGCAGTGGCACGCGTACCCAGCAGCTGTTGTCACCGACTTAGAGGTCGTGGGTTCGAGTCCTGCTGACGAAAATGGTTTCTCTGCTTTCTGGGGGCTAATTTTAGACGTCACTTCTGTGACGAAAGTCCGTCACTGAAATCTTGGTGTATTCCGGCATAAAACACTCTCGTGTGAAAAAATACGGCATTGGTAGACTAGAGTGATCACATGGCGATCACTCTAGTTACAGGCTTATAGAAAAGGTGCAACTTACTATAGCGAGTAAATGCTTGGAATCTCAAATCACGCTAAAACATCATGTACGCAGGGGGGGGGGGGGGGGATATGGTTGTTTCCTGGGCGGATTGGTATTGCATCTTGAGGGGAGCGGAAAATAAGAGGCCAAAGACACCAACTCAGCGCAAACTATTAGCGGGGCATCTTACGGAAACAAGTACCGTAAATGAATACTCACTTTTAAAAAAGACGTGGTCACAAGACGAAATCTTTTAAAAAACACATGAAACTCAAGAACACCAGTCACTTGTGAATCAGCAATCAAGTATTCAAGTTTGGTGACATGTACAATACTGGAAGCCTTTAGGCATATTCAACTTAATTTCTATATAAAAATACTCTATCTCTCGCACCTCTGTTTCTTAGAGCAGAGGTGGGTAGACGCATTCTTTTCAATGTAGCATTTATAAGGGCCCTGAAAACCTCCTGTGAACACGAGGTGAATAGCAATGGAAAATAGTGTCATCCTGCTTTGTGCCCTTTTTATTGAGATTCTGTCCCTTTTTCTGTCTCCGCAAGGATAAGGCAGAAAAATAGGTGCGCAAGTGCGATGAAGTTATCATGAAGGTGCGATGAAAGCCTTCGATAAGGTATCACACAATAAATTACTCTTTAACTTAGCCAAAATGCTTAATAACAAAGTGTTCATGAGTTGGCCTTTTTTTATTTACTTTTCTTTTTATTTAAGAATTTGTTTCTTTCGCAAATGTCACTCAAAATAAGTAACAGTTGATTCTGGCGTTCCCCAAGGCTCAGCTTTGATCCCTCTACTGCTCTTTTTACTTATTCGTGATATTGTAGAATACGCTCCTGATAAAGTGAAACTTTACGCAGATGGCCGTGTTTTGTATTGGGAGGTTAACAGCACATCCGACCAGCTTCTGTTAAATCAAGCTTTTCAAAAAGTAGCTTCATGGTACGAGGATGGGCAAATGCTGACTAACTTTGACAAAAGTGTCTTTATGCAAATTACTCATAAGTCATTATTAGGCGCAATGCTAAAAATATTTTTTATCTGAAGTCACTAGTTGGAAATACTTAGGGATTTACATCTCGAATGATCTCTGTTGGAACAAACACAAATCACACACCACAAATGCGAAAAAAAAAAATAAACTGTTTTTTTTTCTCCATTGTGCTCTAAAGTTTTTCACACCTTCTGTCCGTCTTTTAGCGTAGAAATATTGTCTTGCCAATATTAGATTACGCCTCTGTCATATCACACCCTTTCACGAAGACTAACATTAACAAATTAGAAAGAGTGCAAAAAATAGTTGTGCGTTTGTTTATAATAATTTTTCAAGGACATTTGCTACAGACCTTTTAAATAGAGCCAAACTTTCACCGTTATCATTTAGCCGCAATGCAAGACTAAAATTTTTATATATTCAGCACCCCCTTTCACATTGTTCTCGGCAATGTTGGATGGTGTGCTTTCAAAATAAATAGCCCCGCATTCTACCGCACGCGCTTACACACTTGCAATCTTGCAATCATTCATTGTATTTTTTTCCTGGTTTAGTTTTGTATCTGCACCACACGTTGTGCATGTAATTTTTTTTCAACCTTGTACTTGCCATTGTTTCCGTCAACACTAAGTTATTGTACCACCCAGCTAAAATCACCAAATGATGATTGTAGTAACTGTAAATAAATAAATAAATAAATACCCTATGAAGCTCAGCGGCAGAATATCGGGCTGGTACCCAGCAAACTTGGGTTTGAGCCCCATTGTGTCATTGATGCAAGTTTCTTTTTTTTCTAATTTCGTGCAATGTAGTTACGGACACCGGCGGTGGTGGCGGTGGTGGCGGTGGTGGCCACGGACAACATGCAACTGCGCGTGACCCGAAAAGTGATCTCATAACAGCTTTCGCTGTAATGAATAAACGAAGTGCCGTACACATTGCTACCAGCATACCAAGGCTACACGCAGCCGAACAATAAAGGGTATTAGGTTTTTCACTCCACTTTGCTGAAATGTTGGATTTATCCCAATGATTAATATGATTTATCCCAAGCAGTGATATTAGACACTGCGAAAATATGCCGTCATAAATAATACGAAGAGGAAGCTCTGAAACAGTTGCGAGTCGTATGACACAGGATGCTAACGACAAAGCACATACTTCAGTGTCGGAGCAGTTTCAAAAACGAGGGCAACGCAGTCGACGCTGGAACAGTTTCAGAGTTTGTGATTAAAGTTGCAATTCGCGAGATTACAGGCTGAAGCTAGCTAACGCAAATCAAACTGATGGTGGTGGAACACACGTAAACAGCAAGGATAAGAATAAGTACTTTAACACACCATTCTCAAAATGTCCTGAAAGGGAATAATTTCTTTCATCTAAGATGATGTAGACGTCAAACAGTAAGTTAGCATGCTTCTATATTCATAATTTTTTTCTGTTAACATTACCACGCTCAATCACGTAAAGCGAGTGTCAGAGCTTTCCCTTATCTGGCGAAACTACAAAACTCGACTGCATTGCATATTGCGAAGGTGCTTTTTATATAAGCCGCATTGGCTGTCTTCACTATATCGCACACCGAGCACTACCCTCCGATCGCTGAAATCCAGTGAACACGTACACGTTCAAATGCTGAGCAGCAGGATGGAGATTAAGAGGAGGTAATCAGCAATTAACGATCGTTGAACCGGTTAAACGTGTTTCACACGCACCGCATCTAACGTGTCTCAGCTGGAACTGGCGAAAGATAAGCAGACAAGGCCTGCTTCGAATGAAGATGGATGACACCTATCACCTCTCACATGGCTCTACCTGCACCCCTGCTCTATCCGTCTGCGACAGTGCCGTTGACGTCATCAACCATCGGATGTGGCCCCTCTCACGTCAGTTTTCGTTATCGTTTTATTATTCAGAAGCGATGAGACGAAGCTTGCAGGTATACTGCGTATTATACCAGTCTCCTCATTATTGCTCTATTTTACTCTTTCGAAGCAACTACAGGTGAATTTCCACCTCACCCTCCTCGTTTCCTGAACTTCAAAGTTTCATAATGGATCGCAGTGTTAACACCGGCGTTATGCAAAACCCATTGGCAGTGGAAGAAATCACGGCGAGAAATCGAGTAGCCGTTCAATTAACAGTCATGGCTGATCAACAGCGATACCATTGATCCATTATTCTGTAAACCAAGGAAGAACATGAAACCAGTGTCATTGCTTTAAAAGCAAAAGACCAAACAGGAGTAAGCAACACATCAGCACATCAGATGTTTTCTGATTAGCTGCACGTATTGAGCCCATACTGCCCATACTACAAGAGTTCATTCTTACATGACGTCGAGATGACTAAACAAAAAAGAACCTTATCAGCCACAAAACAACAGCAACATGGAAATGAATGATAGCATGGATGGCTTAATCGCGGAAGTGATCTTCTCGGGGCTCATTGTTTTTATAAATGCTTTCATTCACTATTTGCTTCCTTTTTTCTCACTCACTCTTTTACCTTGAATGTTTTCTCTGAAGGTGATCGGCAAAAAGCCAGCGTTCCGCGTAATTAGTTCCCGCTCCAAAATGAACTGGCGTTATCGATTCGCCTTTGAGGTTTCTAGGCTCTCCCGGCGCCGGTAACACACTCGGCTCATTTACTTATTCTGCGGGTTTTTCTATTGCCTTTGCTTATCGCTTTTTTTTCTCTTTTCCATCCTATCTTTATCGTTAATGGCTATAGACTCGATATACATCAACCCAGAAGTCGAGGCATATCTCTTTTTTTTTACTTCTGTGTTTTTAGTTGTTGCAAGCCTCAGGAAATTACCCCACATAAGAAACCTTGGCTCGGATTCCAACAGGCAAGGAGTAGTCATTCCTCTCCAATCAATAGAGTAAATATTTAGTCCAGATCGATGAGCAGTTATTACTTACCTATAGATAATGGCGCTCTAACTATCGGCTCTTCACACTAGCCGTTCCTCGAGAGCCACAAAAATAGGGCTCATTATTCGTCTAAGGGCTGACGTAAAAAGACTCCTGAACATTAGTATCGGTAAAAGGCCAAGTATAAAAAGCGACTTTTTCCTATTTTCTTGTTTTGTTGATTTGGTTATGTTGATGCGCAATTTATTATTCATGGCTTTGCAGTCTACAGTTTTTCTTTGCACAGTTTATACAAAAGACACAGAAAAACACGTCACACCATATATATATATATATATATATATATATATATATATATATATATATATATATTGTAGGGTATTTATGCGGTTCTGAAGTGCGAACATTCGATCTTTTTCCAATATCAATGTCAACAAATCATTTTCACTTATAAAAGTAATAAATTTCTCACCAGGTGCACGCATAACGCCATACATGCATTGTTTGCATCAAAGAACACGCATTTGAGCCTGTAAGTCATCAGTTAGCTTTGAATTATGCTGCGAGTCATTTCAGTGATTTCAACAGAAGCACATTTCATATATTCAAGCAAGTTATCACCAAGTCTTACCTCTACACTGCAAAAGCTTGCCTCACAAGAAATGGACAGCGCATCGCGAAAGCACTCGTCTTGGCACTGATACTAGGCCCCGCAAACTCGGTGCTAGTTTCGGTTTCAAAGAACATGCATGATCATAGCGATTGCCGGGCATCCTAAGATTCGATTGAACGGAGTGAGGTTGATGTGGATGTTCGCATAGGCTTTTACAAACAAAAAAATGTAGGACAGTAAAGAACATTTTGTTCATGTCTTTTTTGTTTTGTTTTGTTTGTGTGTGTGCGTGTGAATTTTACATACGGCGAAGCGCGGCAAGTGGTTGACTTGAGTTCGCAGCGCTTGCCTCCGCGCCTTCTCGCCACTCGCTCAGCGATATTACAAGTTGGATCTCGTTCAATTAGCGGTCCAACTACTAGAAAAGTAAAGAAGGCAAGTTGTGGCAGGCATAGGACGGAAGCCGTAGTTATCTACGCCGAGCAAGTTAACCGTACATTCCATGAAGATGAATAAATCGGGCAACACATGTTTTTTGTGCGACTCTGCGGCGCGTTCACCCAGGGATTTCCAGATCCGCGAAGGTTTTTCAGGTTTCTCAGGGGCAATGCGTGAGCACCCATTATATCATCGGGTACTGATTTTGCTCGGGAACATAAGTAAACGCAGCTCTCTGCAGACTTGGCTGGACAGACATAAGTGCAGTGCCGCTAAGCTGATTGGTCAAGACAGCAGCCAAGCTGCTGCCGGCAAAATGGGTTTAATAAAAGGCTTGAATTTGTGTTCACTCGGATACATAGCTTTTACTTCTTTTACGTCAATTAATTACGTCAATTACGTCAATAATTACGTCAATTAATTATAGGCACTTTCCTGTTCGTACGATTTATGTAGCCGTAGTTTGAAACACCGAGTCTTTACTTCTAAGACTGTCACGCCAATACATGTGATGGACTCAATTCTTCTGGAAATCATTACAGGGAATGTCGCTAAAGCCAACGTTTTCACAAGTGAACTTCGCTTTGTGAAGGCAACGCTGCTTCCAACGACTGTTGTCTCTTTAAAAATTTCTGATCGCTTCAAGCCTCTACGTGCCTCTAAACTTCCGTCCCGTTTGGAACTCAAGTTCTGTAAGAAAACAATGTGTTCGTCATAAAAAAAAAAACGTGGTTGAGTCCAATACGACGTGCCCTACTTGTGATTGTTGATAATTGTCGCATTGTTTCGGATACTCTGCGGTCAATGTCTGCTCTTTTGCCCGTATGTCAGTTCTAAATTAAAGCTGGTTTTATGGATTGACACTTTCACACCACGTGTATGTCACCTTTTCTTATATATACAAAACGCGGAATAAGAAAGTTCATCTTATGGGTGTCGCCCCGCCATGGTGGTCTAGTGGCTTAGATACTCGGTTGCTGACCCTAGGGCTATCGTCTCATTGATGAAACGACGATAGCCCTATTTCGCTCACTTATTAGCAAAATTAGCTGGGAATCTGAACTGCTTGAAAGTGACCCAAATAAGGCACACAATTTATTTTTCGATAAAATGATTGCTGGTTACGATAAAGCCTTTCCGCAACATAGTGTTACAAAACGACCTAAAAAAATAGGAAACCATGGGTTAATGCTGCGCTTCTCACGAAAATTTTAAAAAAATCAAATGTACCACACATTTATTGAAACACAGAATATTAATCAATTAGCCAAATTTAAAACATATCGTAACCAAGTAAATTCAGAGCTAAGAAAAGCGAAGGAAAAATATTACGAAAGGGTGTTCTCGTGTATATATACGAATCCAAGAAAAAATTGGCAAGAAATTAAGAAGTTGTCTGGAGCGAATGCTACTTGTGAAAACGTACGAATATCTTCGGTAAATGGTGCTCTTACAGACGGTGAAGCTGCCAGTGCCCTTAATACTCACTTTGTTGAATGCTGTAACAGCAATTCCTTTGAAAATCCCGAGTATGTAAGACTCGCTGTAACGAAACAATCTGTGCCAAATTATTTTGTATTATTTCCTACGACTGCAGGTGAAGTTGAAAAGGTAGTCAGTAGTTTTAAATGCAGTGCAGCTGCATGATTTGACGGTATACTGACATCTCCCATAAAATATGTATCGGATATCATATCTACAGTCCTAGCCCATATTATCAATAGAATGTTCGAATGCGGAATTTTTCCAAGCAAACTTTAAGTAGCCCGTGTCTCTCCAATTCACAAAGGAGGTGCAGACAATTCTGTAAACATTTTCCGACCTATTTCAATACTACCATTCTTCTCAAAACTTTTTGAGGCTGTTATTAATTCACGACTGGAAGGTTTTTTTAAATAAGTATGCTATAATTAGTACATCTCAGTATAGATTTCGGAAAAAGAAATCATGTGAGGATACACTCCTCAAAATAAAACATCAAATACTACAAAACATTGAAAATCGTTTATACACGGTTGGTTTATTCCTTGACCTCCGTAAAGCATTCGACAGTGTGAATCATGAAATACTATTATCTAAACTTCATAGCTATGGTATACGCGGTACAACGTTAGATCTCATGCGAAGCTACTTAACGGATCGTTTTCAATATGTTTCATTTATTCAGGTGACCTCTCCCTATCTTAGAGTACAGACTGGCGTACCGCAGGGATCCATACTTGGCCCGGTATTTAACATATAAATCAATGACCTCCCAAGCATTTCACCTACACCGAACATAGTCATGTATGCGGACGACACTAATCTTTTCTTTTCAAATTCATCCCTACAACAGATTGAAAAAGAAATTATTGATTATTCTGATTTATTATCTGACTGGCTGAAGTTAAACAAACTTCAAATAAATGTTAGCAAAACTAAGTATATAATATTTAAACCAATAAATGAGCCAATGCCTGTCAAGATTACTGTTTTATTTAAAGGACAGCAGATAGAACAGGTAACAACGCAAAAGTTTTTGGGCGTATGGTTTCAAGAAAACCTCTCTTGGGGCAATCATATCAATAAACTCAGCAGCGACCTCAGTAAAGTAGTAGGCTTTATGTATAAAATTAGTAGTCTTATACCACTAACACTAAAGAAGGCAATGTACTACGCCCTCTTTCACTCAAAACTTAGCTATTGTGCATTAATATGGGGAACAACAACTGCAAAAAATTACAACAAATTAATAAAACTGCAAAAAAGGGCAATGCAAATTTTCGAAAACTATCACGGTAGACCGCGAGATTTACCCACACACAATCTTTTTGAGAAACACTCGTTAATCAGAGCAAATCAAATCTACTATTATAGATTACTTTTGCACATAAAAAAGCGCAGGCTCCATGTTAGTAGCCTGCCCATTTCTCCCCCTCAATATCAATTACGCCACCAATCGAGGATGCCACCACTTATGCGAACTACGGGCGTCAGGACCTTGAGTATCAAGTACCTCGGCTATTGAACATTGTTGAACATCATATAGACTTTCATGCACCCCGCTTTTAAAAAATTTATAATGAACTTTCTGTTACATTCCACGATAACTTATCAATAAAATATATCTGTCTAATTTTCTACGTGTAGCGCATATACAGTTTGTGCTACAATTTCAAAGTTCACAATTTAATGCGTATAGGTATATATTCTTGAAGTGTCTCTATGATATGTTTGTTTTCATGAAGAGTTTTCATGTATGATGTCTACCTGTAATGCTTTATTTGCAGTGACAATTATGTACATGCATGTTTTGATTTTTCTGGTTGCTGTATTGTTTGTATACTCGCATCGCATGCAAACATGTACACGCATGCCGAATGCGCATGGGAGTAGGAGCATCTGTCAGGCAATACGGCCTTTAGCTCTTACTCCTCTTTCTGTATCAGAAAGAAATAAATAAACTTCAACCCGCAGGTCACGGGATTGAATCCCGGCGGCGGCGGCTGCATTCCCGATGGAGGCGGAAATGTTGTAGGCCCTTGTGCTCAGATTTGGGTGCACGTTAAAGAACCCCAGATGGCCGAAATTACCGGAGCCCTCCAGCACAGCGTCTCTCAATCATATGGTGGTTTTGGGACATTAAACCCCACGTTTCATCATCATCTTATTTGTGTCGATCAAGTGTCGTCTTGCTGAAAAATTGGTCAGCTTAACTTTCGCCACTTCAGAACACACAAACAAAATAAAAATTGCAGGATATCCATGGAGTGAATGATGACGATTGGGCGAAGCTCCATCCATCCGTTCATCTGTGTCTGTCTGTTCGTGTGATTAGTGTTCAGCGTTCATCCATCCATTCATTTAACGGCTATCAATCGATCTCATCTCAGATTCGAGCACGCGTCTCCAACGCAGCGAGAGCCATCTATAGTTCGCAATTATAACAATGATGGATGAATGCTATAAGCGTCCCCTTTATAACGGGTGGTGGCATGTGTGCCACCTGGTATAGTACGATGAATGGATGAATGGATGGATGCTGTCAACGTATCCTTAGTAACAGCGTGGTGACCGGGCTCGCAAGAAAAAATGTGAACAAGATTTTCTGTTTATGTTGGCCTAATGTCTTATCTACTTTAAAAACTTTGACCTTATAATATAACAAAAAAAAATATTCTCTATCACGGCCTCTTCAGTCATAGTGACCTCATTTTCCCGCTATTTCTGTCCTTTATCACTATTTTGCTGCCGCCAATACTCTAACCGTCTCTTACTTAGTACTATAGTACCCCCAGTGCCTTCTAGGGAACTTTTGGCAAACTAAAGGAGGTGGCTACGAGAACGCGAGACAATCCTGTGGCCTCAGGAGCCTTCCCTCAAAGAACTGTTGGAAAAAATTGACAGATCCTACGTACAGTGGGAATTGATGATATGCGAAGCACGAATGAGAAATGTTGATATGTCACTCTAACACCAGCACAGTGTTCAGAGGTGGAGGTAAATGATGCGGTACATGACTTCCTTGTCATGATTATCATGCTGGGATGTGTCGTTTAGCTTCGTCATCTAATCACGTCACGTGATACCAGATTTGGCTAATGAAATGGCCGCGAGCACGCTGTGAGCGTGGTATGTGGTCATGTTGTTACATGACACGCGTGTCAGAATTATCGCGTTTGCACCAGTCATACTATTTCGTCATTCATTGACGTCACTTAACACCAAATTTGGTATGTGTGGAGCTAGCAAAAGGCCCAATATACTCCAATGTAGCGTTAACTCACGCGCACGCTGTGCACAGTGACGCTACATTAGCAAAACGCGAGCACTCTATAAAGCTGACGCCAGGCGCGACCAGCGTACCCGACGGCTATCGTGCCCGACGGCTACCGGCGCGAAATTCGACATGCTGCGTATCACACCGACGCGTTACCCAGACAACACTGCGTCTCCCTCTTTTCGTGACGGAGGGATGCCGGACGCGCTGAAACTCGCATGCGCCAAATAAATGCACCGCGGCACGCGCCTGCGAGTCTATACGGCAGGACCGGCGCCTGGCGTGGCAACGCCGGCGAGCACGCGAACCGCGTCACGTCGAAATGTATTGGCGCCTTGACTGTGACATGTAATCATGTTCTCACATGACACGCATCTCATGATTATCATGTTTGCACCAGTCACATACCTTCGTAATCCAATGGCGCCACGTAATACCAAATTTGACATAAGGGAAACTAGCGAAACGGCCACGAGCGCATAATCAGTGTGGCATGTAGTCATGTAGTTACATGACACGCATGTCAAGATTATCATGTTTCGATGTGTCATTTACCTATGTCGTCCGTTCACGTCGCGTAATACCGAGTTTCGTAAATGTGAAGCTAGCGAAACAGCCGTGAGCGCATTATGAGCGTAGCATGTAGTCATGTTGTTACATGACATGCATCTCATGCTTATTATGTTTGCACCAGTATCATGCCTTCGTCATTCATTCACGTCCCATTATACCAAATTTGGTATATGTGACGCTAGTGAAACGGCCGCCAGCACATCATGAGTGTGGCATCTCGTCATGTTCTCACATGACACGCATGTAATGATTTTTATGTTAGGGTCTGTCGTGCTTGTGTTCGCCATGCAATCTTGCCATACCATACCAATTTTTCATCATGCCATGTGAACGATATCACCGCAAGAGCTGCAAGACTATGAAATGTAAATCATGACATTCATGACATACATAGCATGATTTTCATGTTATGACTAGTTAAATATGTTCTTCATACAGTCATATTATGTCATACCACGTTTGGTATCGATACCATTATCGAAACGGCCAGGAGAGCGGAAAGTCGTAGGTGGACAGACAGACAGACAGACAGACAGACAGACAGACAGACAGACAGACAGACAGACAGACAGACAGACAGACAGACAGACAGACAGACAGACAGACAGACAGACAGACAGACAGACAGACAGACAGACAGATAGATAGATAGATAGATAGATAGATAGATAGATAGATAGATAGATAGATAGATAGATAGATAGATAGATAGATAGATAGATAGATAGATAGATAGATAGATAGATAGATAGATAGATAGATAGATAGATAGATAGATAGATAGATAGATAGATAGATAGATAGATAGATAGATAGATAGATAGATAGATAGATAGATAGATAGATAGATAGATAGATAGATAGATAGATAGATAGATAGATAGATAGATAGATAGATAGATAGATAGATAGATAGATAGCAAACCTTTCTTGTCAGATAGTGTTCAATGTACATGCCAATGGCTGCTGAAGGGGAATGAGAGACAGGTGAATTCGGCTTTTAGTTAACGCACACGCTGCAAATTTTTTATTGTTCAACAACGCACAGAAGAAATCTCCCACCGGCACCACCTTGGAGGTCAAAATGTAAGACTGGTTACACACTTCTACTACGGCAACGAGAGACAAACGGGTGCCGCTATAAGGAGCTTCGCCCCTAAAACATGAAAAACTTGCCCCTTACCACCCATTCTCGCTTTCGACCAAACTGAAGTGAGTAAGCCTCCGGCTGCGCTAATTTTTCTCACAATATTATTAAGGCATCATATACCTCATCATAAAGGAAAGTTGAGCATCAGCAATGAGCATCCCACGTCAACGGGTACGACTGATGAAACAAAATGACGTGATGACGTCACCATATGATGTCACAGGTCACCAAACTTTGTAAAGTCATTATGACATCTTCGTGATAGGGACGTCCCGTGATGACGGTACCAGATATCGTCGTACCATTGCCAGGTAACGATCCTCCGATACTGGAGGTGACGAAAAATCACGTTAGGCATGGAAAGCTTTTGGAAGGAGGAGAGGAGCGATCAATGCTATTGACTGAGAGAAAAAAAAAAAGATTTCTTCTTCCAGAGTTCTTAGGGGAGTGGATAAGAAGTGAGTTTCGCTTTCTTCGCTCCCCCGCGCAGAACCAGGCGCCACGGAATACCGACAGATTCTGAGCGGCCCCGACTACCAAGTTTTCGAGAACGGCACGCTACGCATCGCACAAGTCAGAGTCTCTGACCGGAATTCGTACCTTTGCCAAGCCAGCAACGGCGTCGGCACTGGACTCAGCACGGTCATCACGCTCAACGTTCATGGCAAGTAACTTCATTATATGTATAAGGAACTGAAGTGGAAACCTGCGTGGATATGCCACCAAAGCAGAAAAAATTTATTGCGTATTTACGCATAGTTGGTTTCCCATGCTACGTTTTGACTGCGGAAGCCCTCTCCCTCGTATAATAACCAAAGTACTACAGTGTTCTTGCTACGATCAATGTTCACTTAATGTCGTTCAACAGTTGTGTGCGTACAGAAAAGGAAAAATACAGGTGCTCCATGATATGAGCATATCCATTCTGCTGTTTTGACTGCGAATAGAGAGGTCACATTTTGTAGGCACAGGTGTCCCAAAAGTAAAACTGAGCACGTGAGCTGTATTTAATTTACGCAAAACTGCAAGTGCACTCTATAAGATAGGTGTTTCTATAAGAGAGGTGGTTTTTTACAGAAATGTGCCAGTAGATAGTCATCATTTTTCTTTACACAAAAATAATGACTCTCCTCTGGCATATGTCCGTTTATAAATAAAGAACGACTTATATAATATAACACGCTTGCGTAAGTCGTGCACATATCTTGCCCACATCTGGCATGCTCCTTTCTACTTTTGGGACACCTGTGCTTCGCGCAACATGATCATTTCTCGAAAAACACTCGCACAGACCCCACAGGTACTGACACACGTTCTCGGAAGAAGCGCGAAATCATCTGCATGTCTATCGGTGGAAGCATATTTTATAGAAAAAAATAAGAAGAGTTGTGTTAGCGAGCCATCCGTAGTTTTCTTTCAAAAGGAAATCTCCTTTTTCGAGTCAATGTGTAAGTGTTCCTAACTGGCTTATTTGATTCTGTTATTCTTTGTTACCTCTTGAAGTGCGAGCTGCATCTCCCATCCCTTGGTGGATCATTGCACGTGCGCATCATTACTGTTCACTGCTTCTGCGTATTATATAGTACGTATATATGCTAGTAAGTCAGGCCCAATAAAGATCTTGTAGTAAGCTCTGTGTGTACCACGTGTTAGGTGAATGGATGTGTGTGTAAATGTGGGAGTGTTTTTCGAGGGGTTACGAAGTTGCGCTAATACCAACAGGATGACGAGTTATACCAACTATTCCAACAACAAGTTCTGATAGAAAAGGTCAGCTTTGATTATTAGATTACCTTTAGAAGAGTATTTGATTAGGTCACTTGGTGATGTATGCATAATATAGTCAGTTGAGTAATGTGCAATAGGCTTCTGGTCTCGCTTTTTTGCCCTGTCTCTCACGCTTCAGTTTGTCAGGGTTCGCGCATTTCATACCGTATAGAAGACCTGGAACGTGTAAATAAGCTCTCCAGTATCAACTTTCTCGGTTATGTCCTATGTCCTCTCCTGTAACGAAGTAACAAAGCTCCTTTCAATGAAGAAACAGCCACCTATTAAACGAAGCGCGGAGACAGTGGTTACCACAGAGGCTAGTGCTACATGACAATATTCCGGATATCTCTAAGCAGAGCAAATCTCCTCGCAGTGCACTGCTTGTTACATCATCGCCTTTACATTTCCTGTTCCGTCGTGTCCACAGCTCCGGAAAACGGCATTCGTAGAGTGGTTCGTTCTGTCGCTGACGAATCGTGTGCACACCACTCTACACTTGTACCCCATCCTCCTTTCGACGTCAAATGGTTTTCCTGTCCCTGTAATGCAGTGCCAGCGCGCTTCAACGAGTCGTACCGCAACCAGACTGCGAAGCGGGGTCACAGCGTCGACCTCGAGTGCAGGGCCTCCGGCGACGCGCCCATCAACATCAGCTGGAGCCACAACGGACGCCGACTGGACCCTCACAAATTGTGCGTGGCGTTTCTTCTTCCCCCTGCACGAAAACTTCCCTCTCTGACGCGGTACTCCGGGAACATTCGGGATCCGCGTTTCATCGCGGCCGCGTGGAAATCATCCTCCCGCGCACCTTCGAGGGAAGTACCGATAAAAAGGAAGAGACGGGAAAGGGAATCAGAAAGACGGCAGACAGAGAGAGAGAAAAAGAGAGCGGCCAGAAAGGAATGTCCATCTGCTGCCAACTTCCGCGCCATTTTTTCGCGTGTCAGTGTCGTTCGCAACTGTGCTGCCGCACCAGCGTTCCAGCTGCTCGCTGAACCATGTTAATCATTAAGATAGCGAAATGATCTCGTGGCGAAAGAAAACAAATAGAGCAAGAGAGCTTAGAAAGAAAAAACTTTTAATAACGGGAGCAAAAAAAATAATACCACAATGCATACGCATGCGTGAGAGAAAAATGCCCAGAAAATAAAGAAACCAAACAGAAGGAGGTCAACATGAAGAGTTTGTAAAAACAATGCAGTAGAAATGTGGGTGGTGCGGGGATGGTGTTATGTCCCATGTGACCCTCGCTAACAGTCCTCCTAGTGTTCTTGTCCGTGGCGTTGACGACGGTGGTATGAAAAAGTGGCCTCGAGTGGTGCTTGTTTCTTGTTCGGAACGCATTCGCTCAGCGCCTGTGTTCCCCGCGTAATAATAATGATCACCCGGGCAAGAGTGGCCATGGCGCTCGTTTTGTTCTTAAATTGCCTGGTGAAGTGGAGGTCCATTACAGAACAACAACTTGCAACTAGCTAACAGTCCATGCGGCCCTCACGACTTCCTCGTGGAGACCGTACAAATTTGTCCCCGCGTCGTTTTTCAAAGACTCCCTCTCGCTGAGGACACTGCTCCTTGACTAACGGTTTCTGCTCTCTCTCTCTCTTCCCCAGTCCTTCCACTAACGCTGCTCGTGAAAACACCGTACGGAGACGGAGAGTTCCCTCCCAGAACAAATGAACAGCATCGACGCGTTGCGCTCCGCGCCCTCTGCTATATTGGACACGCCTTGGGCGGCAGCTGGGTCGCAAGTTAGCGGCGAGAGCTGTTCTCAAAGGGACGACACGGCTAACGGTAAAGAAATGCAGGGTCTGCGGCCAGGCCGGAGTCAAGCTGGAAACAGTGTGATTGTACGTGAATGCCACTAACAGAGGCCGACTTGTAATGCCAAACTTCAGATGCAGAACTTCAAGTGACAGCTAAGCCAGCACCAAATAAAAAGAGAAGTTGACGCATCTGAGCTTTCTTTTTTTTTTAAGAGCATCCATTATTTCATATAATTTATATATACAAGCAGAGGCGTTCGCCAACATAGCTAGTAAGTCACTTATACGTCAGATGTCGAATAACCATTCGTTGTTCTTATAATTTTTTACCACAGCTGACCGAAACAATAGCGCTTCCTCAAAAATATTCATGCGCGCAACCTTCAACACCATTTTCATGCATAAGTTTGTGGTGTTTTCTAGTGACCCATAATGCAACGTTGCATGCTCTCGGCTATGTGGCACTGCATATCATAGTGTTCCCATACGACTACTCGTATATTTAGCGTGTTTTTTTCATTATTTTTATATGTACAAATGAGACTGCCAGTATCTTATTGAAAAGTCTCTTTAGTGAGACCAGCAAGAGCCTACCACCATTGCATCGCTGAAAGAGCCTATGTTTGCTGGTGTAAAAGTATATGGCATATTTTGTTCTTTATATTTACATCTCAGAACCATCCGGAAAGCCAACTTTCTCGTTTGCTCTTTCTCGTTCAAATCACCCATGAAGATGTTGCCTACATATATTTTTTTAATTGTTGCAAGCTGTTACGCATCTCCGAAATCCGCAGACTCAATGCGATAGTTTTACGCGAGTGCCCTTCAGTCTAAAGCCTGGTAGAACCAGAAGACTGTACGCTTAGCTTCCCTTTGTAGTGGACAGAAGCAAGGAATTTTAGTGCTACAGCCGCAAAATATTTTGTTATTTGCAGTCTCTTATGAACTGCTCAAAAGTATAACGTGTGAGCGATAGTGGCAAATAAACACTGTAGCAGAGCAGGTCCACACGAAAGGTGAAATCCTATGCTGTTACTGTTTTGTTTGTGTTAGCGCAACTATACTTGTCCTTCTTTGGATGCCCACGCCTCATGAAAACAAGAACGTGGCCATTCTTATAACCTCACTCTGAAAGAGCAGCGTTTTACAGCAGAGCTGCTGTGCTCGATGTTCGTCGTATGTTGTAGAAAGAAAATTTTACTACCATAAATTAGAACATGTTGGCTTTCGTCGTCTGCTTGCCCTTCTGCTTTGCTTGCAGAATGTGTGGGCCGATTTGTCCGTTATAGTAGGCGAAAAAAATCTTATGGACAAAGGCTTATGCATGAGAGAAGGGGGAAGGGGGAACCTCCTTGACCACTCGGGAAAGGTTCAAAGTCTACCTCATATGTTCACTGGGCTATGGCAAAAATATTTTCGATGACAATGGCGGCCGAATGCTCCTGATGCTGCATTTTAACAACTGTTCACATCCCTTCTTTACTGCAAGTAAGCGGGTAACCAAATGCAGCTCACTGCAGAAAGCACGGGTTCGCTTCATTTTTTTTTTTCAACCGTTGTGAAGCATCTCCTTTGATCTTGACGAATAAGGTGCGGGAAGGAGAGAAGGAGGGCACTGCGATCACACTTTTCTTCCCTCGGGAAGGAGACACCTATATCAGTGGACAAGAGAACGAGATAAAGACAAAGAAAAAGAGAAAGAGGGAGAGAAAGTGGCAGAAAGAACTAAAGAAATTCTTGGCAAAAAATATTTTTTGACGAGGCGAGATTCAAACCAGCAAACGCATGATCGGAAGGATAGTATTCTTACTAGTAACTTTTTAATAAGGTATTTTCTATTCCTTGTTCGTTATTTAATTTTTCCAGTATTTAACATATGTCATCACGCCTGCACCTTGTAATCTTGGGGCTGGCACCTTCGTATCAACGTGCATATTTACCAGCAATGTGTTACCTTTTTGACGTAACTAATAAAGGTTCATTTATTTATTGTTTGATTGATTGATTGATTGATTGAATATTTGATTGATTGATTGATTGATTGATTGATTGATTGATTGATTGATTGATTGATTGATTGATTGATTGATTGATTGATTGATTGATTGATTGATTGATTGATTGATTGATTGATTCTAACCACTAAGCTGTCCACGCTCGCTAGCAAAGCAGAGCACAGCCTTTAGTAGTATAGAATATTATCAAGGGGTAGATAAAGAGAAGTCATGGTCAGCAGGAGAGATGTGAGGACGGGGGAGGAAGAGGGTGAATGACTAAAGAGAGAGGAACAGAAAGGTATATGAAGAAAGAGAAATAAAGAAATTGAGAAAAAGAGAAGAGAAATTGGAGGAGGGCGAATGACTACAGGTAGAGAGAAAGAAAGACAGGATTACAAGAAAGAAAAAAAACACAGAGAGACAGAGCGATAAACAGACAGAAAGAAACATACAACAAGCAAGCATGGCCATGCATTGTACTGTATAGTGTGGTATGGTAAGGCATGTGAGTAACGAAAGGGAAAGAGCAAAAAGTGTAGATGTGCCAGCACCATATACACATCTTGCATTATATATATATATATATATATATATATATATATATATATTTTATGCAGTATTTGTAGTGTCGGCTTGATACCGCTGTCTTCAAATCGTGTGCACACCGGCACAATATAATCAAGTACATCAAATCGGGTATACGGTGCTAAAACAGAAAGCTCTTTGGTACGCCGGTAAGCATCGTCCGCATTACTCGTAACAAGCCCTTGCGGAATTTTCACCTATGTTTCTCCCCCCAGTGGTCAATCCTCTCCTTATTTCGGGTGTGCCCCGCCGCGGTGGTCTAGTGGCTAAGGTACTCGGCTGCTGACCCGCAAGTCGCGGGTTCGATTCCCGGCTGCGGCGGCTGCATTTCCGATGGAGGCGGAAATGTTGTAGGCCCGTGTGCTCAGATTTGGGAGCACGTTAAAGAACCCCAGGTGGTCAAAATTTCCGGAGCCCTCCACTACGGCGTCTCTCATAATCATATAGTGGTTTTGGGACGTTAAACCCCACAAATCAATCATTATTTCGGGTGTAAAAAGAAGCTTTTTTCGCAACTTTTATATATATGTCAATATTCTTGCTCCTTCATTTGCCACGACACAACGCTCCACAACATCTTTTCGTCCAATTCACGGCCTTCTTGTGTAGACATTCATGTGAAACTAACGTAAGCAGGTTAAGTCAGGTGAGGTTGGTAAGTTCATGCTGTACGCAACGCTGCATCGATGATCACAGAACAACAAAAGTAGCGCCAGCATTTCGCCGTTTCTGCGAGAAAGCTTAGGGTGCAAGTCGCCGTTGCTGAGTGCGAAGTTCCAAGCCTTAACCATCAGCGTTTCGATGTCTTCTGCGTCAGCACTTTAATCGCCGCTATGGTATGGGGGAGAAAAGATGGCACTCTACTGCTGAACTGCAGGTCACGTGGTCAAATTTGGGCTGCGGTGGCCGTATTTCCAGATCCAGGTGCAAGTAATAAAACCCAATGTGGCCGAAAGTTCCGGAGTTCTCGACTACGGCATTTATAATGCTCATATCGTGGTGTTGGGATGTAAACCCCAACAACTACTTCATCCGCCTGCACTTAATACTCGACGCTTCCTCAGCACGCACTTCTAATCGTCACATTCAGTAAATGAGCAACTCAGCAAATGAGCAAAATGAGTAATTGATAGTATTACTTGTTAGCCTACGCAAGCTTTGCGGGAAAGTGCATGAGTCAACTTTAGCGACCAGCACACAGATTTAAAGAATGGAGCTCTGTAAGCTTTGCGCTGGGTAGTACGAACAGCAGTTATTATTAGACGGTACGTGCTCACTCCGTCCTTAACTGTTTCGTTCCCACAACACGCACGCCAATTTTCCCCGCTTGAATTACAAAAGCATGGGTGGGCAAGTCAGTTACATTGCTAAAAATGGCTGTGCAACACTTAACAACTAATGAAATTGCGTAACATCACGTAACAACTAATTACGTGACTAAAACCACGTAATCACAAGCCCCAATATGCCACATTTTTTTTCGACAAAAGACTCGTAATAGATATATTCTCATCATAAGTTCAAGTTTGAAGTTTAGTTTTGAAGCACCCGCCATAAGCCACATAAAAATGATGTCGTGTGACTAAAATCGCTAACTTCACGCAACAGGTTGTCACGGGGCACGTTCGCGACAAAACCACGTAGCAGCTGCTTACCTAACTCAAATCACTTAACACCGCGTTATCTTCCTCGCGTAACTAAAATTTCGTAACTGCACGTATGTAGTCACAGGACGTCTTTCAATCAAAGCCACGGGACACGTCCGAAGTGCAGGGAACAGACCAAAACCACAGAACAGCAGTGAAGTCTAGATATATTCAGTACTACGAGCAAAAGCACAGCGTCTCTTGCAAAATCTTCGCAATGCTATCAGAACCTGGCAAGGTCGAACACAAGCTCCGCTGATGGTTCAAGCCTTGCGCCACTGGGGCAAGGTGGTCCTTCTTTTTTCTGCAGTGGTACGTAAAATTTATTAGCATCCTAGAATTATCTATGCCTTTTCAGAAAAGCTTTGTCCGTCTCTTTCACTGTCTTGTGTTTCGCACTGTTTCTTGCTTCGTTGATCAGAACAGCTGTTTTGTCATCTACTTGAGCTTCTTAAAACTGCTAATGTAAACATAATTAGGTTATTTGAATCACTAAAGATTGTCAATTGTTTGGCGGAGAAGGTATGGGTTCACTTAAAGAAACATTAGCATTTTCTGCGGCTGTTTTGCTAATTCTGATCCCCTGACCTTAATTCATGCTGTATTCACCCCGTTAGTGTTAATGTAAAATTGACGTAGCATTGCATTGGGATGGCCGACACCGCAGCCTGTGGCCACTGTGGCAAAGAGGAAACAATTCAACATATTCTTTGTGAGTGCCTAGCGTATAGTAAACAACGACTATGCCTTCGCAAGGAACTCAACAAATTAGATGATCAACCTCTGTCGGAGCAGGGAATTCCGCAGTATCGTCAGGATGCGACTTCACAGAAGAGGGCCCTGAAAGCGCTACTAAACTTTTTGCGATCGACCGGCCTTACTGAATGGTTGTAGCTAGGACGCCCTTCCTGTGTGTGTTTTCGTTTTTTTATGAGTGTGCGTGCGTTTTTTTTTTGTTTTTTTTCTCTGTATCTACCCCCTCTTCCTTGCCCCTACTTCCCCGCCCCCAGTGCTGGGTAGCAAACCAGATGCTAATATCTGGTTAACCTCCCGGCCTTTCCTTTCTCACTCTCTCTCTCTTGACGTAGCATTGATTGGCACGTTACATCTCGCCCCCACAGACAGGTTTCACGCGTGAATTCCAAGTCGCTGCCGGACGGCCTTGTGTCCACTTTGTCGTTGTCCGGGGCCCAGCGGGAGCATTCGGGAATGTACGCGTGCGAAGTGGCCAACAACTACGGCCAGGACGAGAAGCACATCCGGCTCATCGTGCAAGGTATGTCATATATGAATTAGATTGTCGCTATCCGTTTATTTTCTTACCCAGTGTGTGCGCGCGCGTGTATGTGTGTGCGAGTGGTGTGACTGTGTGTTTGTGTTTATGTTTGTGTGTTCTAGTCCTGCCGCGGTGGTCTAGCGGTTATGGCATCCCTCTGCCAACCCGAAGGCCGCGGTATTTAGGTGCTGGTTAGAGAACCCCAAGTGGCTGTCATTTAGGGAGTCCTTCACTACGACGTCTCTCGAAATTATATCGGGGTTTCGGGAGGTTAAACCTCAAATATTATCAACAAGAGAAACAAAACAAACTGAGTGGTCAAAGGCTTTTTGATAAATCTAAGAAAATAAGCCACATAAAAGACACCAATTGGCGGCGAAAGGTACATTGCATGAAGATTCGTTTTCTCAACAGCACAGCCGTTTAGGCTCGCCAAACTTTTTTTCATCAGAAACAGAAAGAATCATCATCATCATCGCCGTTTTGTTTATTCGTAGCCTGGATGCCATGGCACTGCGTCCTCTACATAGAGTGGTAGGGGTATCGCTTGAATGTTCATAATTGGCTATGGTTTGTTATTTTGTCTTTATTATTCTTATTTATTGAATGAAGGAGCAGCGTTGCCTTCAACGAGTGGTGGGACGCTTGTGTGAGGTTGTGCCCCACTATTGCTTCCATCGTATCTACTCGAGTCAAGCAAAGCGTCAAGTTAAGCGAAAGCCAAGTAAAGACGCCCTTCACTAAATCCAAACGCCCGATCTAGTGCCTTCATATACGGGATGGCCAGTGAACGGTTGTGCAGCGTGAGCAGTCGGTTTTTAATTGAATGTGCGGCTGCGTCGGTCTTTTGGGGCGAGAGAGGGGAGGCGAAACGACAGTTGGCAGGAGACGCGAGCATGCACAGTGGGAGTGTCGACGAACGACATTGCCGACGCTGGATTATAGATTTTGAGCTTTGTGAATTCGCCCATATAAAATTCATTCGTCGAACGCAGTGAGCACAGTGCGTCCACGAAAAATGCGTAAAATGCGGAGTAGTTTCCTCTCGATGGGGGACCACAACCTTAATTGTTTTTTTTTTGTTTTTTTTTACAGCGAAAACTCGGGTCACGCCGCCGTAGTTGTCCGCCACCGCCAGTGTCCGTAACCATATCGCACAATATTAGAAGAAAAAAAACTCGTACCAATGGCACAGTGGGAGTCGATCCCGGGTACCCCGGGTGCCAGCCCAGTAATCTACCACTGAGCCACGCCGGTGCTTGGGAATTCTCGGCAAACTTGCCTTATGCAGGCTTGATGTCGGGAAAGCAATCGCGTTACTGCGACTTATAAAGCGTTTTAAAACCGCAAAAGAACAAACAGTCGTCGCACAAAGCGAATAGCGTAACGAGTGGGCCGTCCAATGCTAAAACCATTTACAAAACCTTGTTCTTAATCAGGCATTAACTCTGGCGCATACCCAGTTCAGGCATAATTCCTCATCATCGTCAGTCACTGCATGAACAGCTGGCACAAAATTTCTTGAAGGTGTTTAGCGGATACCACGCTTCTCGGAAAAATGACAAAAATAACATAGCGAATGCCGACCTACTAACCTAAAATTTTTATTATTAATGCTGTAGTAGGTATCAAGCAAGTGTACTTGCAGCAGTTACCCAATGAGTGTTCAGAAAAGGCTCTAAAAGGCCGTTCTTCTAGCTTTCGCTGTGACGGCTGCGCCTTCCACGCAGGTCAGGGTTGTTTTGTTTTCTTTACTTATTTTTATTTTTCTGGCCAGGACACTAACCGTTGTCATCCCGATACAAAGGGGAAAACCACAGTTATCATCATCATCCTTATCGTCATTATGCAATTGCCTCACCCACCGTGTTTGCACGTGACGTTTTTTTTTTTTTTTAGAATTGTTATAGCTGTGGCGCCTTACTAAAGAAATATTGCCTCATGTAACCACTATCTCCTGGGCTACCTAATTGCCTATCGCCATTACCATTATTTCCAAAGCACACTTCTCTTTCTCGCGTAGCGGTGCGGCACCGAAGCGTCATTCTGAGGGCTTAAGTGGATTCGCTCAAAATGACACTGAATTTGTCAGTGTTACCTGCGTATTAGCATAGCCTTCCATATTATAGGGTAGAAAAGGCATGGGAAAGGAAAATGATCTCGAGGTGGGTAGATGTGATGGTGTAGAGAAGGAAAAAAGGGGAATGGGGAGAGTGAAGCAGAGCATAAAAACTTTTAAAGATAAATGGAAAAAGAGAGAATGAAAGAAAGTGGGAGAAAAGAGTGGTACATGGACAAAAAGATAGAAGAAAGGATGAAAAAGGCAAGAAATAGAAAGAGAGAGAGAGATAGAGAGAGAGAGAAAGCCATGAAAGGCAGAAATATAGGAAGAAATAAATAAACGAGGAGAAATACATAAAAGAAAAAGAGAAAAAAATAAGAAGAAAGAAATAGAGGAATAAAAAAAAAGCACACTTCAAAAATGTGGTGAAAGCCAGCAGTATATATATATAGGTGCTTATGTGCATTTGTGGCATTGTACCACCAGTGCAAGCTGCACTCATTCATTTCTTTTACTACATTACTTGTTCAATAAATATTCATGTGAAGTATGTTGCCCCTCCGCAATATTCCCTGATACACTTTCAGAACCTCCAGAAGCGCCTGTTGGATTCAACGTGACCAGTGTTAACAGCCGTTCAGCGAGCCTGGCGTGGAGGGAGCCGTACAACGGCAACAGTCCCATCCTGTCCTATCTCATACAGTACAAGAACGCCACCGGTATGTTTCCAACATTTAGATGTGTACTGCTCTCTGTAGGACGCTCTGTGTCAGTACCGGCCATAATATGTTAAACCGTTAGCATGTTTCACATTTGCTAGTCTGTTATATCCAGCAAATTATTGCATCTGACAACAAGTTCACTTCTCCATCCCAAGATACCTTGCGTATGCCTACCGGCAGCACAATATCCATATATTTTTGCAGTGGGAGCTCTCGCACTCACGTTACTATAACTCTGACTAACGCATTAAGCATTCAAAACACTCAATGTCCATTGGTTATCTGGAAAGCCGTGACCAACCAGCATCGCAATAAAATCATTGACGTGCACAGAGTAGTGGAGTGTATGTACGGTAGCGATGGCCGAATATCACTGTGCAGTTGCGTAAGCAAACACTGACTTGCTTCTCTTAATATGCTAGCGAAAGCATCTATCAACATGATGACCACGTGAAATTACGGAGTCCGCGCTTTCCTCTTTTCCTTTACTTTATTTCCGGCTCCCACATTTAGACAAATTCAAATGCCTGGCACCATACCCGACAAATTCCATAGTCGTAATCCAGTGTAGCAGATGATGCCACAAGAAAAGAGCCTCCACACCTCGTACTTGTCTTTAGGTTTCATTTTTACGTACTTCTTTTACATTGTAATCAAGTTATAGGGGTATTGTCTTCATCACGCTAAATGAAATAGGTATTCAAATCTTGCCCGTAGAAGTATTGGCAATCACGGAGCTTCCCATCAATTCAGTCATGATCAACACCTCGAACGCTTCGAACACCTTCGTTTGCCGCCTGAGATTCTTCAGATAATTCTTCTGTCAAAGCCTTGTCTTTGGATGTCGTAATGTTATTGTCGTTGTTTCGTTTATCCTCCGCCCACTTAATCTATCAAATATATTCTTTGCCTTATATGTCACCTACCTAATGTGCACACATGTCGTACGACCACTCCTGTCAACAGAAAACATTCCGCGTTTCAATAAGACGGTGCCTCCCGATGAATTCTTTTTACGCATACACCACATACATTCACTCTTTCTCTTTATCTATCTCTATATGTAGTGAAATATTGTAAGTGTAAATATAAACGACGTTTTTTGTAGCTAATTGCTGGTGTAAGTACACATTGCTTTATTTATCAGAAGGCTCCAAGCACTCAAAGTTTCTGTGGTTTTACGGAAGTTTTCAAGACTGCTTCCAGCATTTCTACGACAAAGTCAACAGCTCACTACAGAGCCATCATACGTTTCGCCCCCTACTTCTTCTGTCTCAAAGGGTCAGGCTTCAGAGAGTTGCCGAAGGCATTTCAAAAACTGATGAGCCAAGCGAACGCTTTCAAGGAACTCATTTGCATCACCATCACGGGCGGTGGCAAGAGATACATGCTTCATTACAAGCACATTAACGAGTAAACGGAAAGTGATTCTTCTTTCCTTAAAAGGAAGGAAATGAAGCCTGAAAGTGCAAGTCCTGCAGATGAGAAACATCATTAAAAAAAAGAGGCTGCATGCTATCAAATAGAGGTAATCATGTTCACTTATTCAAGCTGCAATACCAATATGTGCTGCTGTTTTTATTGCCAACACACTGCTTCATACTCAAGTAAAACTTTTAGGTCTATAAAGATAACCCTATATGTAGACCTAGCTTATACACACTTAGTGATTGAAGGTAATTATCCGCAGAAGCTGGGAATAAATTTTTAATGATGTAGTCTCGCCTAAAGGCACACGTTTTGATAGCTGAACTTGCTGCCTTGCCTCCAAAGCGTTGCACGATGTGTATGAAATGATGTATAATTCAGTCCCAACGCCCGAAATGCTCTTAGAAGATTGTGAACAAGAAAGATCTCCAAGCCCTATTTCGCACTGTCGAACGCAAAACGTGCCTTTTGTACAGTACGGTTCCCATTGGAAGAACTAAGAAAAGCCTATTTGCTGTGCAACGGCTGAATTAGCCAAACTAGTGTGTTCTGTTTATTCAAGCACTCATGTGGGCTTCTTCACGTACATATGTTGCCATTGAAAATTTCGGGAACATATTTTTTTTGTTTTACAGCGTTACTTCGTATATAGCAGTACCGGAGTAGTACTGTACGGAGCAGTACCGTACCGAAGTAGTACAGTACAGAGTAGTACCAGAGACTGGCGCATCACCTGCTGTAGTACAAGCAGTTGCGCGTGCACTCTGGCTCATTTTTGTGTGTGGTGAGCTACATGTGTTGTGAGCCGTGTGGAATGATAGTGAAGTTCCCGGGAGACGTCGAGAAAAAAGCACTCGTGTAATTAAAAAGAAACGAACATCTTCAAGGCGAGCACGTTTGCTCTCCCATTCACTGTTACCATTTTACGATTATCACAGATTTGCGTACTACAGCGCATGCGGAATGTTTTCTCTGTGAAGAAGTTGCGATATGTTCCTGTGACGACGTAAGGAAATAAATACTTTCAAGGCGGACCCTATTGGCGGCTTAACGTGAATATCGGGGGCGTTCTGTGTGTACCGTGAATGAATCTCGGTGTTCCACTGCGTCTCTGTCGAAATTTTGTTGCATTGAACGGAATCTATTTCTTGTACGCAGTTGATTGGTCAACGGACGCGGGCCGGTGGGTCCGTAACGTAAGCGCTGGTCGCGATCAGACGTCGTGGACGGTGCGCAGTCTGCAGCCTTCAACCTCGTACCACCTGAGGGCGGCCGCGGTCAACGTGCTGGGCGTGGGGCCATTCACCCAGCCGCCATTGATGATCACCACGGACGAGGAAGGTGCGCCCTCCTCTTTCTCATTCTATCTCTATTCGATACTCAGCGTCCTTATTAGTTTCCTCCGCCGTGGTGGTCCTGTGGCTATGGTACTCGGCTGCTGATCTGCAGGTTGCGGGATTGAATCCCGGCTGCGGCGGCTGCATTTTCAATGGAGGTGGAAATGCTGTAGGCCCGTGTGCTCAAATTTGGGTGCCCGTTACAGAACCACAGGTGGTTGAAATTTGCGGAGCCCTCAACTACGGCATCTCTCATAATCATATGGTGGTTTTGAGGCATTAAATCCCACATATTATTTCTTAGTTTTATTTCCTAAACGTTAAGTCAGTAACTCGGAGAATGCTGAATAAAAGGTGCCTTTAGATTTAATTTATACTTAGATTTTTTCTTTAGCCTTCAGCTAACAATGATCGAAGCAGCACTATGCAAAGCGTATTCAAGTGTGTACAGGAAAAACACATCTCTTGGGTTGTCCGTGCTTGCAGATGCACATACGCAGATCTGCCAAACTATGGTTATACGCTGTCTTTCCGACGATCCAGCAAATTAATAATTACTTACGTAGGAGGAGCTAACGACACCTGCCAAAAGTTTACGTAAAAAAACGGTTAGCCTCACTTTGAACATTTTTTTAGCTTGCTCTCAAGTCCGTAAGTACGTCTAGGATGTTCACCCGTTAGACTTCTGATTATGTGCATGAAGCCCGGCAGGCACAAGTAGTGGTTGGTGAAAACACTCTTGCTTGCGTGCATAATGAAAAGGTTCATAAGGCAATCTCAAGCAATAGCGACACAGGCGTTCGGAGTCCAGCTGACAAAGTCAGACCTAAGTAATCTCGTTTGCGACCGTCCGAGTGTGTAGCAGTATGAAGGCTCGAAGGGACTCTAATACGGCATGCGAGTGTCTTGCCTGATTACGAGTATAGCCGTGTTGTTCATTTTTTACAGCGTTACTTACACATACATGAGTGTTGTAAAGAAACACAGACAGTGCGGCACTCTGCTTTCACCATACCTTGACCTTAATGGTGATTAAAGGATGCTAAAGTGGTCCTTCATTGTATCATGTCTGACTGTCCTACCATCTAGGCTACAACAGCTCGAAAAAAAAAATAGTGAGACATCAGAGTGCGTAGATCACACGCTGTTCGCGTTTCTTCCTATTGCCCCTGCGCAACTTATCTAGCCCAGCTTGCCCAGAAAATCGCAGCTTCAATGGATAGATTAAATTAGCACAACCAACTAATGGTTTCTTGAACGCTGATCAGAATTACTCAAGCAAGCAAGCATACTCATTCAGCTTTAGTCGATGACAATAGCTTTACCGCATTATGCCCTTTAGAGATTAGTGATCGAAGTATCTATGTACAAGCTATGGCTAAGTGAAAACTATATATATATATATATATATATATATATATATATATATATATATATATATATATATATATATATATATATATATATCCGGTCTATTAGGGAAGCTTTAAACCCCATCGGCGCCCAGCCTGCAAGGCGCTGTCCGGTAGATGTTCCAGGGAGCAGTTGGGTCTCAACGAAAGCTTCGCCAGACAAGCCTTTTGTTGAACGGGCTCGAACAACGGGGGAACGGCGCCACTGTGGCGGGTCTCATTAGGTGAACCTCTTGACTCGGCTTTTGTCATCTACGCGAGACCATCTCAACACACCAACAGTCCGGAAGCGTGGGAACGCGTCGAAAAAGCCGTTCACCGAGATGGAGCATTTGGACTGCCTGAAGCTGAAAGCAGCATGGACCGCTGCTGACGTTCGGGTTAGCGGACATCTCCTCGGAGGAGGTCAACTTTTCCTCTCCGGACTCTACCTCCTCGTCCTGCGTTGCCGTCAAGGAGTGGGCCGGGTGCGTCTCTGTGTGGTGCGTTCCTGTTACAATTGGACCGTTTCGCCCAGCCGAGTGGTGCAATTTCTGCACCCTTTCTGGTGGGTGGACCACAAAAACTTCGTCTCCTGCTTTGTGGCAAGAGTGATCACCGCCTCCTTCGGATGGCGGGCTATAAAAGCGGAAGCATTTTTTTTGTAAATAGTGCTGAATTTTGAGTTGAATCATGTGTGCGGGATCTTCTGAATCCCTGTACAGTTCCTATCTTTCTTCTATAATGTAAATAAATATTCGTTCGATCTTACGAACGCGTCTCCTCACTGGCGAAGATCGGCTATGCGGACAACGGTGGGGAGTCAGCTACCTTAAAGAAAATCCGCCGTACCTGCCATCGACCTCCTTCGAGCCCTTAACAACTGGTAGTAGCGGTGGGATGCCGTCATCAACTTCTTTACCTTTACAATATATATATATATATATATATATATATATATATATATATATATATATATATATATATATATATATATATATATATATAGATATATATATAAAGTGTGTGTGTTTGTGTGATAGAACCAGGTTGATATATGGCGTGATTTATGCTAAAAAACAAACAAGGTAGCAATTGAGTACTACGCCTGCTTCGAATGTAAAGACGTCGACATAGCATAGACCACGCAAATGTCAAATGTCACACTTTATATCGACGTGGCAACTTACCCGACTCACACGCGTCAAAAACGCCTTGCTGAAAGTGTTTCATCGTCCTAAACGACAAGATTGAGAAGGAAATCAGCCATATCAAGAGAAACCCGATGAACTGAGTTAGCGAACACATCTAACCTCGCTTGTGCTTGCTTAATTAATTGGCGTGTTCATAATACTGATGCTATTAGTTATTCTTTATGCACTTTTTCGTCCTTCTGTCGCAGTGCCTGGGGGTCCACCAACTCATGTTTCCGTCCAGACGTTGGGACCGCAATCTCTTAAGGTTACTTGGAAGGTAAGCCTTACGAAAGCATCTGGCCTTCATAATTGCTTGCTTTGGGATGAATGCATGATAGAACGAGTGTTTTCATTACCCATTTTTCATTTATCTGGACGAATACAAACATCTAGAATTTGTATGAATGCAATCATCAAGAATTTCCACCAAGTTGGAATGCCCCAAAGTTTACCTAGCACAATAAATACGTGCGATATAACTTGTGCACGCTCACAGAAATTTCTCCTAAAATTTTCGTGCGTTTTTATTTTTCGCAATGGTGAACTCAAGCGTATATTTTACATTTAATCACTGAATACATGGGCCTTTCATCCAGCTTTCTTCATCTAGTTGTAGGAATATTTTATCAATTTTATCCAAAAATACGCTAATAATATTATAACTAAACCTTTAGTTCAGGGCATAACTATTTTCACAGTTCTTAACTATTCTATTTGTTAAAACAATAGTGTTTTTCTAGCACAATGATGTCAGAAATGGCCCTTCGCTTACTAAGAGCAAGCGAAAACGTTTTCTTGAAGTGTGCTGAGAAGTGGCTTGTAACCTCCAGCCCAAGAATGGGTGCTCGTTTCCAAAATTTCCGAAGCACTTAAGATAAATAAATACGACAGTACTAATAACCATGTTAATAAGAATAATGTGGGAGGCTTTACGCTCAAAAACGTTGATATAGTTATGGCAGATGCGGTATTGGATGAGTCCAATAAATTCTAGCACCAGCAATTCTTTAGGGTGCGCCTAAATCTAAGCACGTGGGCCTCGCATATCGCCTGTATCGAAATGTAGCCGCCGCTGCTGGCATTCGATCTTGCAACTTTCGCGTGAGCAGCTGAGCAGCATAGCCGCTTGAATAAATGCGGCACTGTCACTATAGTGATGTGAAATATTTTTTTCGGGATAGCAACGCCTGCATGAAATACCTCCTACTACTGCGTTTCACATATAGTCAGTGGCTTTCTGAACGTCGTCCAGTGCACAGAACAATCACAGTGGCGTCTCTCTACGAGTAGTGATAATGTCGAGAAAATCGTGCTAGTGGCGACAGCGTTAGAAACAGTGAACAATGAGAATGGTGTCTGCAGCCACCCGTGCCCGAACTTCGTCACGGCAGCATCCGGGGCTACTACGTGGGCTACAAGCTGCACAATTCGAGCGACCTGCACCTCTACAAGACGGTCGAGAGCGGAGGAGAGGGGGACGAGGCACCGGGAGAGTGCGTGCTCAACAACCTGCGCAAGTTCACCAAGTACAGCGTGTTGGTGCAGGCGTACAATGCCGTGGGCGCCGGACCGCGTTCAGACGAGGTCGTCGTCTATACCGCGGAAGACGGTGAGCGCAGTTATGTGACGCATGAAGTGCACGTGGCGAATAATGGGGTGATCTTTAAATAAGGACACCAAAATTGAGAAGTTGCAAACTGGCAGTTTTACTAAGACGCACGAAGAGGGCACGTGCTGAGCAAGGAGTTTGAGAAATGTTGCACTCAAGAGTCCTCACAGTGTTCCGAAAGAAGTTTGGGTACTTTATAATGTGTTCGTTTTTTCGCGCATCAAAAATAGCAACCTATTTCAGATACCTCACCTAAAAAGCTCATCGTTTTCCTGCCTATTTCAGATCTGATCATTTAGCGGACTTCTGCTACTTAAAACGTATCAATTTAGCCGCCTACAACTTTGAGATCTCATGGCCATTTCGTTAGCTGGATATGAAACAAAATTCGTATGGAGTTTGGGACGAGTGCAAAGGATAAACCATAACGTGAAATTCGTGGTACGCATGTCATGAATGGCATGATTTATACATGTCATGGTCTGTATGCTATCGGGGGCATTTTGTTAACGCCAATCTACCAGAATTAGTAAGGCATGGCATGAGTGTATGAAGGACATAAATAGCAGTTAATCCATTTTATACTCAAAAATAAACGTTTCATTAGCATGCAAGATTATACATCCATGTGTGCATCACAAACATGCGAAAGTTAACGACGTGTCACGGAATGAATGCCTTGATTTGCCTCCAAAACAAACAATGTTGCGTATGCAGTTTCTTAATGGCTTCTTTGCAGTACATCTACTTGGGCACTGCATGGGGCCTGTCGGATTTCATATTGTTTATTTTATGTTTCGCTGGCTTTTATTCTTATAAAGAAAACAGGCAGGCAAACTTCAGCGCAAATAATTACTTGAGGCTCTCTATAAACTCATAATTGACAAGTTGGCGATTTCACCAATATTTGAAAAGTTCAATTGTAAGCAATGAAGAACAAAACATGGTTGATCCCTCGGTCTTGGGAATCGGTATAACACGAAAGTAAAACGTCTTCTTACAGAAGTAGTTTAGTGATAACAGTACGTTGGTATAAGATAGCTAATACAATATCTGTTGGTGGTTGAAAGCTAAATTTAAGAACAGTTTCTTTTTCGTAAATTCATCCACATCGTCACGCACGCAAAATAATGTATTAAAAAATGTTATAGTGCCTAGAATATATTCTAGGCACTATAGACATGTGTAGTAAGGAGGCGAGAAAAAGACGTGAGGATGAGTAGGAGGGATGTTATGATGAGGTAACTAGAAAGGAGGAAAAGAGATTGTAAAGAATAGCGCAGTCATGCATGTCGTGAGGCAAGCAAAGTCGCGTAAAGCATAGCCGTGTAAAGAAGTGGGGAAAAGAAGTGAGGGTGAGGACGATGGACAGGATAAAGGGAGAAAGTAAAGCACAGCATAGTCATGCGCGGCGTAACATAGGCAAGACAGTGCGCATAGCTATTTTTAACAAGGAAGTATGAAAAGGAAGGACGAAGGAGGATGGAAAGAGGCATGGGATAGGATAAAAATCAGCGTAGTCATGTATGGCGTAGGCAGATACAATCATGTATACAGCATAACTGTATATAACAAGGAGCGTAGAAGGGAAAGCGATGTTCACGAAGAGTGATCGGAGGGTGAGAAGGATCAAAAGGAGAAATGGCGAGCCTGAGTCATTGCTTTGTCATTCTCATGTTGGCGAGCTTCGCTGAAAGAATGCACATTCTTCAGTGACGCTCAGTAAAGGAAAGCTTATTTAACCAGTGCACGCACACATTAGGTAGACATACTCTTAACACTTCAAAATTGAGTCAGTATAATATACACGAATGCTAGACGCAAACCTAAAAAGACTTCAATAGTATAATGTGCTCTGCTACAAAACTGTAAAAAGAAAATATATTACCCTTCAAAGAACTAAATAGTGACAGGAAAAGAAATAAAAAAGATGGGAGAAGTGATCAGCGGCTGCGTTCGTCCTGTCTACTTCTACACTGGTGTCTCGAACCAACTGTAGTTCGAGGTCGCAAAACTAGCCTCTCAACACACGCTCCTTGAGTTCGTCACCAAAGGACAAATGAATTACTGTACCGAACTTTCGACAGCTTTCACGCTGAGTTCAACTGCCTACAATTTTGTAATTGCTGTATTTTATTTATTTTTAGTTTCAATTTTTCGTTTCAATCTTCTAAGCTCGGACGTCCTTCCCATGTCTAAAAATTTAACTGTAAAAATTGCTTCGTTCTAAGTGTGTGGCTCGTCAATCTTGCGTCAGCCCTTGTTTAACACGTACTTCATATTCGTTGCCTTCTTCTCGCTATACGCTGTCTCGCATCTCCTGATCTCGTGCAACGTTTCGCGAGCTCCTACACTGCTGCGGTGGTCCGTTTAACGGGGTCGGTAGGCGACGGGAGCGCTGAGGCCGACATACCATGAATTCCTGCACACCACTGGCATCTCTGCGTCACTACCGGGTTGCTCAGCTGCATTCGCGGTATGTTTTCCGTGCTTACGTATTGTGCCGCACGAAGGCTGCGGTGACGCCTCGGTCGCGAGCTGCAACAACCACTCGCGAAATAAAGGGAGAGAATAAAGCCGAGCTACTCAAGGCACAGAGATGCGAGCTTCGTAACATTTCCCTGGCTTAGCTCAAGAGTCATAATGTCGCTTTTTCATGATTACTTGCAAGTTTCGAAACAAAGGGCAAACAAAACAGTGTCTGTATATTTTATTGCTGTTTTCTTATTTCAATCACCATATAAACAAAAGTATGTTCTATAAAATAAGGGGACAAGAATAGCGGACGGGTCCAGTTTAGTCGCTTAGCCAATACTGACCCAAAAATGTCAAGGTGAGAATTGTGACATGTCAAAACGTCAGAAAAGTCAGTTTCACCACAAGGGTGGAGCAATGAGTGCGATAGCGAAAAATCAGAATGTCTCTCTATGACCTCGAAACTTTTAGCATGCCTCTGAAGCACAAAGGAAGGTGCTCGAAAAAACACGCGCAGGTGTGCACAGAACAAAAGTGAACTAAACACTGTCGCTTTTTATGGCTTTATCTTTGAGCAGTACGCAGCATTTTTGGACTATGCAGGACCCGAAGCTTCTATAAACTTCTGTTTTATTTTAAATCGCGGTGCATGTAGTGTACTTTCTGCGTCTCCTTCCACGCGGTGGCATCTGACGCAAGGTGTGCCCTACTACCTTGGTTTTAGCGGCGAAGCGCCTTAAAGTCAAGGCTTTTCCGTTGGCGGCGTTGGCATTTGCCGTAGCCGTGGTGACGATGGCGCTGATGACGATGAACATGATGACGATGATGATGACGGTCAACGACTGGCTTATGCACTATATGACTTCTCGATATGCTCTAAGATGCTTTTCGTATGACAGGAAACAAGCAACAACAACGAGGGAAATGCGCCCAGTCCTCGTTTTTACCAACCTCAGGTTAGATCCCATACTGCAAAACTGTAATAAGGTAAACAAAACGGAAGTCACAACTCAACGCAACATAGCCGTTTTTAATCTAATAAGCATTGTTTATAACTGTACACCGATTTGTCAATCATTTAGATATGTGAAATGTCATATGTTAATTGCGGTAACACCGAACAGTCCCACTGATTTGCCCACTTATCATGGACTTCGTAGATATTTTTTTCCATATCATGACGAGTGAGCACAGGAAGGAGCCACTTATTTGTGCGCTTCTTAAGGGCAGTTTCTAAATATAGAAAATGTAGAAGTGTTGCATAATAGAAAACACACTCAAACGCCTCCAGGATCTGCGTACCGCCTGTGGTATGTGGTCCATATAAATAGCTAGCCGTTATTACGCTGGAGCACTGGAGCATGCATGGCGTGTGACCGGGTTTTCTAAGGCGGCGCGGCGAGTGGTCGCTGGTTCAAATCAAGCGTCAGGTGCTTCGGAATTATATATATATATATATATATATATATATATATATATATATATATATATATATATATATATATATAAAATAAGGGAAAGAAGTGTATACCTAAGGGCTCGTTTTTCCGTGTTTTTAACACAATAATAATGAGATATAACAGACAGTAATGCCAAGGAATGTACAGGGGAAGTTATTAACATTAATGGAATGTAAATAAGAAGAAAGAAAAGAGGATGAAAAAATTACCAACTGTAAGCAGGATATATATATTGTAGAGAAGCCGCCGAACATTGAAGTGGGTCAAACTCTCAAGTGTTCTCTAGTGGGTCTACCCAAAAAAGGACGCCGCTCGCGCTGGGAGTCCGTGCTTTGCCTGTGGTTACGCTGGTCACGTAGCCCGTTATTGCCATCGTGTACAGCCGGCTCGAATTTCTTCGCCTAGTGCTGGCCACCTCAGCCGTCCCTATCACGACGAACCACCGTCTATGCCACCGCCGTCTCGCCCAGGTCCATCTCCTCGAAGGTCGCCGTCTCCACGACGTCGTTCCCTGTCCCCCATGAGGCCAAGTTCGGCTACTCATGAGCGGGAAAACTAGTCGTCGCAGTCCCCGAGGCAAGGACTGCGATGCTATTGCGATGTGAAAGCCCTCAGAGCCGCCCATCTAATGTCATCGACGTGCTTGTGGACGGTGTTCATGCGTCTGCTCTTATTGACACTGGAGCTGCAGTATCCGTTATGGACCAAAACTTTTGCCGTTTGCTTCGAAAAGTAACGACGCCGATTTCTGGGTTGTCCCTTCGTACTGCCGGTTCGCATCGTATTCATCCTTCAGCAGTGTGCACAGCTCGCGTTGTCGTTCAGGACGTTCTGTATGTCGGCCAATTCATCATCATTCCTGCATGCTCTCATGACGTCCTCCTGGGGTGGGATTTTCTTTCCCGCACCGACGCCGTCATCCATTGTGCCAATGCCGAAATTGAACTCTCACCCTTCTCGTATTTGACGCCGGAAGACAGTCCCTCAAAACTGAGTAAGATTCTCGTGAAAGACGACACCTTAGTGCCTCCAAGCTCGGCGATGGGTGTACCTGTCTACTGCGCTGGACTCTCCGACACAATTGCGCTCGTTTCGCCATCCGACCGTGCTTGCCGAAGGAAAGGGTTGCTAGTACCTTTCGCGACCGTGCAAATCACCCAGAGCAACGCCGCTATTTTTGTGACCAACCCATCCCCGTACACTGTTACCTTGGTTCGAGGGGAATGTCTCGGCAGAGTGGAACCAGTGGATAACGCACAAGTTCTGGACGTACCTGATGACTCGCATTGTCCCAGTTCGTGTACCGTAAGCGCTGTTTCCACTTATGATTCATCATCTCCTGATGTATTTGGCCCCTACATTGATGACAATCTTACGTCGGTACAGCGTTCCCAGCTTCTGGACCTGCTGCGAGAATATCATTCTTCTTTCAATGTCGGCCGAAGTTCTCTCGGTCGCGTGTCCGCTGTTACACATCGTATCGACACTGGTGCCCATCCGCCATTACGGCAACGTCCCTACCGCGTGTCGCCTGCTGAACGTCGGGAAATTAACGAGCAGGTTGATTATATGCTCAGACGCGACGTTATTCGGCCCTCGGACAGTCCCTGGGCGTCTCCTGTTGTTCTTGTCGCGAAGAAAGATGGTTCTGTGCGGTTCTGTGTGGACTACAGACGGCTCAATAGGATCACGCGCAAGGATGTTTACCCACTGCCGCGCATCGATGACGCAATTGACAGCCTTCACGGAGCCGAATTTTTTTCTTCTCTCGATCTGCGCTCGGGGTACTGGCAAGTACCCATGGCTGATGACGCTCGACCGAAGACTGCGTTCATCACACCCGACGGCTTGTACGAATTCAACGTCATGCCGTTTGGTCTATGTAATGCTCCTGCGACCTTTGAGCGCATGATGGACACCGTTCTGCGCAACTTGAAATGGCACACGTGCTTGTGTTACCTCGATGACGTTGTTGTGTTCGCCCCAGATTTCTCCACGCATCTCCAACGTCTGAAAGAAGTTTTCGCACGTGTGAGCAATGCCTGCTTGCAACTAAATCTGCAGAAGTGCCGCTTTGCAGCACGGCAACTCACCATCCTAGGGTACGTCGTGTCTAAGGATGGCATCCTTCCTGACCCAGCCAAGCTTCGGGCCGTGGCTGAATTCCCCAAACCTGCGTCCGTCAAATAACTGCGTAGTTTCGTTGGCCTGTGCTCATACTTCCGACGCTTCATACGAAACTTTGCTACGATTATATCACCGCTGACGAAGCTCCTTGGAAGTAACGGGCCCCTCAATTCGTGGTCGTCTGAGTGCGACGACGCGTTCGCGAAGCTCCGCCATTTGCTGACGTCTCCTCCCATTCTACGCCACTACGACCCTACGGCCCTGACGGAGGTGCACACAGACGCCAGTGGTGTAGGCCTCGGCGCTGTCCTGGCGCAGCGCAAACCCGGATTCCCTGAATATGTCGTAGCATATGCAAGCCGTACGCTCACGAGAGCCGAGACAAACTACACCGTCACGGAGAAAGAGTGCCTGGCGATCGTGTGGGCCCTTACAAAGTTTCGACCTTTTTGTATGGTCGCCCATTCGATGTCGTCACCGACCATTATGCACTATGCTGGCTTTCATCATTGAAGGATCCCTCAGGCCGTCTCGCCCGTTGGGCTCTTCGCTTACAAGACTACGACATCCGCGTGCTTTACCGCAACGGACGCCAGCATGCTGACGCTGACGCCCTCTCGCGCTCCCCTCTGCCTGAAGGTGATGTGCTCTGCTCAGTATCCTCGACTGCAGTTTCTGCCATTGATGTTGACATCATCGCTACCGAACAGCGAAAAGATAATTCGATCGGCCCGCTCATCGACTTGCTCACTGATCCGTCCGCAACGCCATCCACGCGTGCCTTGCGTCGTCAAGCTCGCCATTTCGCCATCCGTGACGGCCTTCTACACCGACGCAATTACGACGCCGATGGCCGGCAGTGGTTACTCGTGATACCCCGCAGTCTGCGGTCAGAGATCTGTGAATCCTTCCACTCTGATCCTCAATGCGCGCACTCTGGGGTATTCAAAACCTACCGTCGCATTCGACAACGCTACTTCTGGCGCGGGATGTACCGCTACGTGCAGCAGTTCGTTCGCTCCTGCCTCGCTTGCCAACGCCGCAAACCGTCAGCACACATGTCGCCAGCCAGTCTGCAACCGTTACCTTGCCCTGAGCGTCCGTTTGGGTGCATAGGTATCGATTTGTATGGACCACTCCCTCTGACGTCGGCTGGTAACCGCTGGGCCATCGTCGCCGTAGATCATTTAACGCGATACGCCGAAACCGCCGCTATCCCTGCGGCTACTGCGCGTGATGTTGCATCCTTCCTACTGCACCGATTTATACTGCGCCATGGTCCACCTCAGGAGCTTCTCAGCGATCGAGGCCGTGTCTTCTTGTCAGAAGTCGTCGAAGCCATTCTCATGGAGTGCCATTCTGTCCACCGCAAAACAACTGCTTACCACCCGCAGACGAATGGCCTGACCGAACGCTTTAACCGCACCCTCGGCGACATGCTTTCGATGTACGTCGCCGCCAACCATACGAATTGGGATACTATACTGCCCTTCGTCACCTACGCCTACAACACCGCCCCTCAGAGCACGACCAGTTTTTCACCTTTCTTCTTGCTGTACGGAAGGCACCCGTCACACACCATCGACACTATACTCCCGTACACGCCGGATCCATCTGAGTGTGCACCTATTTCCGAGACAGCCAGGCTTGCTGAAGAGTGTCGCGAGCTGGCCAAGACATTTACGACGCATGAGCAAGAGCAGCAGAAGAGTATTCGTGATGGCTCCGTCACTTCTGAACCCACGTTCCTTCCTGGTTCCCTTGTATGGCTCTCAATCCCGACCGCTGTAGCTGGCCTTTCTTCCAAACTACTCCCGAAATATGAAGGTCCCTACCGTGTGATCGAGCGCACATCTCCGGTCAACTATCTTATCGAGCCAATTGAACAATCTTCGGACATGCGCCGCCGCGGGCGCGACATAGTCAACGTGGAGCGCCTGAAGGCTTACTATGACCCACTCGTAGTGACAAGCTGCTAGGTCGCCAGGCGGCTCCCTCTTCGACCCCGGGGTGATTGTAGAGAAGCCGCCGAACACTGAAGTGGGTCAAACTCTCAAGTGTTCTCTAGTGGGTCTACCCAAAAAAGGACGCCGCTCGCGCTGGGAGTCCGTGCTTGGCCGTTACTGTCGCCATTGTCTATACTCGCTGTGTGCCTGCTAATAAACGCCATAACAATATATATCTATATATATATATATATATATATATATATATATATATATATATATATATATATATATATATATATATATATATATATATATATATATATATATATATGCATGCTCATTATGACTTGCAACAGGGGAGTGCGCGGCCTCAAGACTTTAAATGTTGTCCATTGCTTCAACTTTTTTATTTACGCACACAAATATTACTTTCTCATTTGGGATCATATCTGAAGGAGAGAAACACGTTTAGTAATGGAAACAAGGGCAAGTGGAGGTCAGGTCTGATTTTTGAACTCTTGAGGTCACGTTCTCTTGCGGTGCAAGTCATATTCAGCGCGGGTGTACATATTTGGGACATGACGGCGACGGCAAAAAAGCAGCGAGAGCGTCTGTATTATTCCTATCACCGTAAAAAATGGAAGTAGCTTCACCTTAACGAGTATAATCGGGCCTTGTGCACATCGCCTTCGACTGTGCCGCAAGACAAAGAAGGTTCATGCACATACAATTGGTCGTTTAAAGTATCCTGTGAAGCTTCTGCGAAAAGAGTGTATAATTATTCCTATTTGTGAATTGGAGAAGTACGCACTACACGTCCTTAAAGCAACATGCACGTTTCACAGCTGCGCACTTTTTTGCTGCTCTTGGTAATGACGACGGTTAATTCTGCACTGCGTGCTTTGTAATCGGTGGAGCTTTACACCAACCCCAGTTTGCGCAATTCCCTTGTCTTCAGAGCTGGTGCAATTATACGCTATTGCCTTATCCTCAGTACCTCATGTGGCCCCGTCAGGCGTGCACTGCTCAGCCAGTTCAGCCACAAGCCTTCGTGTCTCATGGGCCGTGCTACACGAGCAGAGCTTGGATGGCTTCCACAAGGGTTACCGTGTTCTCTACAAGATGATTGACCACAATGTTTATGGTGAGCATTTTGCGTTCATCACTGTGATCATTACCTCCCGGGCGTTGCGAATTCAATTTTATTTTTTAAGCACATACATGTTGGATGATGTCATTGGTCTAAAAGCTACGTAAGTGGCTTGACTGAACACAACGACAACGGTATGCACGTCATAACTTATGCTTGTTTTCTTATTAGAACGCAGTTCTTACTCACTGCTCAAGCGTTGAGCGGCGTCGATGTCGGTGGTGCCGTAACTGATAGAGCAAACGACAACGAAAATGAGTGAATGCGTAGTCTGTCGACGTCACGAGTCACTGGCCTCCAACCTGACTTTTTTCTTCTGTTACGCGTGCTGCCCTCTGTCGGAGCTTGTGCGCATGCAGTGTTGGCATTTATAGTATCTATCTATGGTAAAAGACTATAGCGCTGTCGGTGGTAGGTTTGATAACACAGTATCAATATTATACAATCAGCCGCACGAATTCATCACAGCATAAAGTTCATTCTTCGGGTGCGCGGTAAACGGCGAAGCAGAAGAAGCAGCCAGCAGGGCGAAAAAGTGGTAATTCTTTTTATTGATATGTGAGGTTTAACGTCCCAAAAGCACCATGTGATTGTGAGAGGCACTGTAGTGGAGGGCTCCAGAAATTTTGACCACCTGGGGTTCATTAACGTGCACCCATATCTGAGCACACGAGCCTACAGCATTTCCGCCGCCATCGGAAATGCAGCTGCCGCAGCCGGGATTCGATCCCGCGACCTGCGGGCCAGCAGCCGAGTACTTTATCCACTAGACCACCACGGCAGGGCGTCCTAATCCTTTTACTGGAATGCTTCGCTGACAAATGATAAATCAAGTAGAACTATTCAACTGTAGCAGAACGGAAGCCGTTGCATTTGTTCGAACTTCGTGGCTTCAAATGTATATCACATGTTGTGATTTAAAGATGAAACTATTGAGTAGTGAGTGTTAGGATTTTACATACCAAGATAAACAAAATCCAGAAGTATGTTTGTTATGTGTTTTTCTTTAATCAGAGTGAACAAGACACACCAGAAGAATAAAAAGACGAAGTACGAGTGCTAAACTGTGTCCTGCTCTACTTGTGATCCGTCTTATTCACACTCGGTTTTTTTTTAGAAACATGCATCGTTTACGGCTCACCCACTTATGTACCTTACTGCTAGCTTTGTTAACTATAAGGTCTAAGTAATTTCTTTTGAATGTGAACTTTTATATGAATATAATTCGGAATTTTCACACAGAAATTTCTTGTTTGTTGATAAGTAATAGGGTATCACGTGAAGGCGTTGGCAATACCACCGGCCAACAAAGACATAATTAATAACGCAATAGCGTTAAACAGCTCGTTTCGCAGAAATTCCGGTGTCGGCGTCGTCGGTTGTGAGCGAGAAATCATCATCTTGTGCGTGACTGAGAAATTGAGAATGCAAATAATATAAATAAATGATAAATATCCAAGAGCAAAGTCGGGACCGAACCAGGGTTGTTTGGGTCCGAGTGAGCATAAAACCCGGGTCGTTTGCGTGGCAAGTGGATTTCCTACCACACGGCCACGCCCCTGCTTGTGAAAACAGTGAACAGAACTTCCTCTGCTAAGAAATGCAGTGAAAGTAGCCTTCACGATTCACAAACACACGCGTCCTGTATAAATGCTTTGCAATGCAACACGAAATATTGCAGTAATAACGCGAGTACAAGCGTCCATTGCCAACGGGCGTCCGAATATGTGATTATCGCAATGACTCCGTAGTTGAAAGAGAGTACCTCACTACAAAAGGCACACATGCTACTGCGCCTATTTCCTCAAGGCCACGTATAGTGGGTGCATACCATATTCGGAAAGGTTTTATGCACTAAGTGTTTGAAATACCACCTAAGAACAGGATGGGACTATCGCGTTCAACTCCTAAAGGCGAAGCTTCAGGGGCGCCTAATTTTTCACAGCATTATCAATAGTATTACCTGTACTAATGCTACCCAGGGTACCATGCATTGAACATTTGGTTAGACTGTCAACAGTTTATAGATACTAGTACTCCAAATAGTTTCAAAAAACCTATCGATGCTATTGATAGCCCATTTAGCGGTAGTCCTGCATCACTATTTGCTTGTCCCAACAGAATTGTCGTCATTTCGCGTTGCTCGCGACACCTGCACCGCACAGAAGGGACTGCGAAGCACTTCAGCACACACAGTTTCTGTGGCAATCTGTAAAAAAAAATGTTACATTGCTACAATTGCATTGTCCAAACACGAAGTGGGCACCAAGAATTCGAATTGCGCAGCATCGTAATTGTTGGTAATTTTTCATTTGCCTCAGCCGGAAGTTTTTGATTCTCCCTGTTATACAAAATGTTAGAGTCTGTCTGCGAGAGAACCGAAGATAGAGGGCCACCATAGCGGAGAAATATTAGAAAATTCCCGTCGAATCAAGTGCACATCAAAAGAAAAAGTAAACACATGCGCATGCAAAAACCTCCAGCCCAGTGACAGGCAATGGATATATTCAGGTTTGACAACGATCGCAGCCCGGTTAATCACCCGGCTTTTCACTTATCCATTCTCTTCTTTATCCCTTTGCATTAAAAATGACAAATACTTCGAATATCAAGTGGTCGTACCCCTCACATCTTCATTGCATCCTCACCTTGTTCGCTGTTCCAGGACCAGAAGAAGTCGAGACGGCGTCGTCGCGGACGGGGCCGGCATGGACCGAGCACGACGTGTCTTCCGACGTCACTTCGGTCATGCTTGACAACGGCGTGGAGCCCTTCCACAACTACAGCGTCCGCGTAGCCGCTCGCACTGGTGCTGGCCCGGGAGCATTCAGCGAGCCAGTCCACTGCACAACACCCGAGGATGGTAAGATTGCAATCACTCCCCCCACACGACTTGCTGCAGCATTCGTAAGGCTCCGTGCAGACGGAACTCGTGAAGAAGCGTCCATCGGCAACACGCGCAAATTTGGAAGCATGTTCTCAACCGCTCGTACAGGGGGAGCAATCGTGGAACGACGCCTTTTCCGATATCAACGCTCTTCGCGCTTGGTCAGTGGTTAGAATGACGGTCCGTCCGCGTTACCCGTTATCAACGTGATCACGTATCCGCGAGTGTTGGACGATAACAATAGCATAGCATAAGGTATAAGGCACCACGCAGTGATGCCTTGTTCCTTATATTTTATGCTATGCTAGCACCCCTGCAGCAGCTATATAGCCAGTGCAGTCGCTGCTGTCGTCTGTTTCCAGCTGCTGCAGAGCTTACTACTGAGTTAACCCAAGAGGGAAAGCTCCATTCGTTTAGCGAGTGAAGTGGCCTGCACCACACGTGTGCAGTTTTTTTCAATAAGCTCGTCACCTTCATTGTCCTTTTAGTCGAAAATTCGGTGTGGTGGGGTTTGCCTGAAAGTGCACGAAGTCTGGCGAAAAAAATATATATATTCCAGCATATCCATGGAGAGAATGAGGATGAGTGGGGCGAAGCTTCGGATAGTTTTATCGGTGGTCGTCCATCCATCCATCCATCCGTCCGTCCACCCGCACCTGCTGAATGAGTCGTTCAACTATGGTTGGTCACGTACGAGCTAGAAGGGACAGACCCGCGGCTTTAGGAGCTTCACCCCTGAAAAAGCGCGCGCTATACCAGTACGATTCGCCAACGGCTTCTAACAATTTAGTCTTTTGCTAGCTTCACATACACAAAATTTGGTGTTACGTGACATGAACGAATGAAGAAGGTGTATGACTGGTGCTAACATGATAATCTTGAAATGCGTGTCATGTAATAACATGACTGCATGCCACGCTCATGATACGGTCGCTTTTCTGGCTTCACATACAACAAATTGGGTATTGCGTGGCGCGCACGGACGACATAGGTAAATGACACATCCAAACATGATAATCACCACAAGCGTGTCATGTAACAACATGACTACAGGCCACACTGATGATGCGCTCGCGGCTGTTTCGTTAGCTTCACATATGCCAAACTCGGTATTACGTGACGTCAATGGATGACGAAGGTATGTGGCTGATGCAAACATGATAATCATGGCATGCGTGTCTTGTAAGAACATGACTGCATGCCATTCATGAGGCGCTCGCAGACGTTTCGCTAGCTTCACATATACCAAATTTGGTATTAAATAACGCGAACGGACGACAAAAGTATATAACGCGTCCATTGATTGATATGTGGGGTTTAACGTCCCAAAACCACTATATGATTATGAGAGACGCCGTAGTGGAGGGCTCCGGAAATTTAGACCACCTGGGGTTCTTTAACGTGCACCCAAATCTGAGCACACGAGCCTACAACATTTCCGCCTCCATCGGAAATGCAGCCGCCGCAGCCGGGATTTGAACCCGCGCCCTGCGGGTCAGCAGCCGAGTACCTTAGCCACTAGACCACCACGGCGGGGCTATATAACGCGTCCAAACATGATAATTATGGCATGTCTGTCATGTAAAATATGCCTACATGCCATGCTCATGATACGCTCGCGGTCGTTTTGCTAGCTTCACATACGCCAAATTTGTCTCTACGTGACGTGAGCGCATGGTGAAAGGATATGACTGGTGGAAACATGATAATCATCACTGATAAACCACTATATGATTATGAGCGACGCCATGTTGGAGGGTTCCGGAAATTTGGACCACCTGGTGTTCTTTAACGCGCACCCAAATTGGAGCACACGGGCCTACAGCATTTTCGCCTCCATTGAAAATGCAACCACCGCAGCCGGGATTCGATTCCGCGACCTGTAGGTCAGCAGCTGAGTACCTTAGCCACAGGCCACCACTTTGGGGCAAAACATGATAATCATGATATGCGTCTCATGTAAGAAAATGACTACATGCCTCGATCATGACGCGCTCGTGGTCGTTTTGCTAGCTTCACATTTACTGAATTTGGTATTAAATTAAAATAATAATTAAAACACTCAAAGTTTCTTCCGCTCCTGGTTGTGACGACATCAGCCCTAAATTCTTGCAGAGCACTTGCTCCTATTCATCGATCATCTTAACAAAAAATTTTCAGCAATCACTTGACGACGGTTGTTTGCCTGCCTACTGGACGGTGGGGAAGGTGATTCCGATTCATAAATCAGGAAACAAAAACTCGCCGCTTAATTACCGACCCATTTCACTTACTAGGATTCCTTGTAAAATCCTCGAACATGTTCTTTTTTCACACCTTGGTAACTTCTTAGAATCAAATTCATTCTTTACGCGATCACAGCATGGTTTTCGCAAAAGTTACTCATGTGAAACACAGTATCTTTTACACATAAGCTTCATGCCATACTTGATCGATCATCATCTGCTGACTGCATTTATTTAGACTTTTCAAAAGCATTTGACAAGGCGTGCCATTAACTACTACTACACAAGTTACGCCAGCTCAATATTGAACCGAAACTTCTGGCATGGCCTGAGATTGTTCTAACTACTCGCTCGCAGTTCGTTTCGATTAACAACCAAAATTCTAATGATACATTCGTTCAATCCGGTGTGCCACAAGGTTCTGTTCTTGGCCCTCTGCTTTTCCTAATATATATTATTGATTTAACGTCGTGCGTTTCATCTAATGTAAGTTTATTTGCTGACGATTACGTAGTGTTCCAAGAAATAATCTGTGACGGTGACCTTATCACCCTCCAAACTGACCTGAATTCTATAACGGTTTGGTGCTCAAAGTGGCGCATGGAACTCAATGTTAGCAGGTGTAAATTTATGCGTGTAGCCAGAAAAAAATAACCAATTACATGTTTACTTCCTTGAGAGCATCAACATAGACTCTGTTTCTTCCTATAAATATCTCGGTGTTAACATTACTAGCAACCTCACCTGGAACGTTCACCTTGAACATATTATTAACAATGCAAACCGCATGCTGGGTTACCTGAGGTGTAATTTTGCTAAGACACCATCTTCTCTTAAACTACTGTTTTACAAAATACTTATTCGTTCTAAATTAAAATACACCCCGTGTATTTGGGATCCTTATTGTAACAATCTCATAAACTCACTTGAAATGATACACAAAAATTCTGCCCGTTTCATTCTGTCTAACTATAACCGAACAGCCAGCGTAACAACAATGAAATCTACCCTTAACTTTCAATCCCTAGCAGTTCGACGCAAAATTTCCCGACTTTCGTTGTTCCACAAAATATTTTATTACCAACATCTGCGTGAAGAACTCATTTTGCCTCCATTGTATGTTTCTTCGCGCTTTGATCATGCTCACAAAGTCGGTATTGCATCAACACGAACGGCCGCTTTTTCTCAATCATTTATTCCCTGTACGTCATTAGAATGGAATCGGCTTCCCTCTCCTACAGCAACCATTGTAAATCACACGCTTTTCACAAATGTCATAGTCAACATTTTGTAATTCTTGCTTGTTGTGTACAGTTATGCTTGCTTGCTGCGTTTCTTTTTGTTATTCGTATGAATGTACCCACTCCCCTCTATAATGCCATTGGCCGTGAGGATATTGCTAATAAATAAAAAGTAAATAAATAAATAACGCAAATGGGCAACAAAATGACACGTCGAAACATGATAATCATGACATGCGTGTCACGTAAATTATGACTACATGCTACGCTCATAGCGCGCTCGTGGCCGTTTCGCTAGCTTCACATATACAACAATTGGTATTACGTGACGGCAATTGACGACTGAGCACAAATTCCAGGCGCAAATATAATAATCATGAAGTGGAAGCCATGTACGGCGTAATTTACGTCTGCCTCGTAACGTTGTGCTAATTTTAATGCGACAATTCAACCTTCCTTATTGGTGCTTCGCATATCACCGATTTTCACTGTACGTGGGATCTACCAATTTTCATTATCACGGCTCACGTGGGGGCGAAAGTGGTGGCATTTTTGGGGGTGCAGAAAGCGCGTACCCTGGAACACGTTGTCACGACGCGGGCACACAAAGGCACGAAGCGTTGCAAGCGTCTCGCTACACAGTAAAAATTTTTGCACCCAAAAGGGTGTAAAAAGGGTGCTTTTACGAGAAAGCACCCTTTGCAACACCCTTTAACACCCATAAATGGTCGATTAAAAAAAAGCACCCCTTTGTTTGGGTGCTTGCCTTAATAGCACCCTAAAATAAGCTCTAACGTGCTTTTGTGCCTGAGAAGGGTGTAGGTGCCGATTCATCAGGTGGAATATGCAGCATAAGAAGAACACATAATTATAATATTTGGAATTTTACGTCTCAAAAACCTCAATATGATTATGAGGGTCGTCGTAGTGGAAAGCTGCAGAGATTTTCACCATTTGGTGTTCTTTAATGAGCGCTCATATCGCACAGTGCAAAGGCTTCTACCTTTTCGCCTCCGTCTTAATTCGACTGCCACGGCCGGCATCGAACCCGCGACCTTCGGATTGGTGGCCGAGCAGCGCAGCTACTGCACGAATATGTGTACCTTGCGTTAAATGACGGCCTAATTGACTTAGAATGTGTGAAGGTGCTCTCCAAATACAGCAGAATGTCAGCAGAAGCAAATCGCGTGTCATCTATAATGGCAATTAACTGCAATACATGTTACAAAAGCTTTCCTTAGCGTTGGTTATAAGCTGCATGTTTGCTATGGATTATATACACACAAATAATGTTCGCCCGAGTATGGGCGTGTGTGCGTGTTAGCGCGATTGTGTGTACACCCATGCATGTGTGCGTGCGCGTGTATGTGCGAGTCCGTGCTTGTGTTAAGCGTGCCTGTGCACATGTGTATGCCCATGCATGCGTGCGTTTACGGTCGCGTGTGTGTGTGGCCGTATGTGTGTATACGTGTATGTGTGTGCGCCTGTGAATACGTATGCGTGTGTATCAGCCCGTGCGCCCTCGAATTTCGCGTGTGTGTGTGTGCGGGGGGGGGAGGCACTGCTTCTTATTGTTTAAGGCCCCACACCTGTTCAGACTGAGAGTCTATATGGGAGGTGGCTTAAGGAATGGCGGTGGTCAACGCACTGTACACGGACTATTCAGTACATGGAAAACAGCTGCACATTTTCGTACCTGATCGTTGCTTACGAACTTGCTGTGGTAGCTGATTAGGTCCGCTGAGGTGCTTCTACGCTCGAAAACGTGGATTATGACCAATTCCCACGGAAAGCTGTCACTGCACTTATCCACAACCATCGTTTATATTAACAACGTTTAACAAGAACGTGCCCTGCCTATGCTACAGGTGCTTAGCTAGCTCATTGGGTAACCATATGGAATTATGTGCTGATCATGTGGTCAGCAAAAAGTTTGTTATAACAACCTCGGCACGTTTCGTGGTGCGTGACAAGCCTTCTAAACATCCGCGACTGTGGATTAATTTGTTCCAGCTTCGACTACGCATTCAGTGTTTGCGGCACTATACGCGGAAGTGCCAGACACAGACAATGCAAAAAGAAATTCCTCTGGAAAAAGGTGTAGCGATGCTCTCCCGCTAATGCCACCGAGGATGAAATAATTATTGTTTCTGGCCATTCCATGGTGCACTTTGTTTTCCGCAAGTTTTGCTTCACTATTTTTCGCCCACTGCAATCGCATTCCGTCAAAATACTCAAAGAACCCGAGGCTGGTAAATAACCTGCGTCGCTGTGCGACTGGCTGGAAGGAGAGTTGCCATCTACAAGGAGTCATTCCGCGACGAACGGCCGTCCGCCGTATGCGCCGTAGCGTTTGCCTTTCGGCGCCGTCCTGGCGGGTTTCCCGCTCCTCCCCCCCCGCTCACCCCGGCCAGCGTTGCTCCCACAACGGCGGCGTAGATAAGCGAATAGTTGCGTCACCGAACACCTGCGTCGACAGCTGCGGCGCCACGCCAGTGCCTCCTCCTTCTCTCTCTCAACGTCGCTCTCTCTGTCTCATCGTCTTTCAAATGCGTTGCGTTGGTCTGGGGTCTTGGTCGCTGTGTGTGTTCTAGCGAACAGGCGCATATTCAATGGTGGTCACGCATGACACCGTGTTCGAAGTGACGCTCGGATTAAGGAATATTCATGGAGTGGCGGACACGGACAACGTGGGCCTTTTAACGGTGAGTGTACTGTTTTCGTAGGTAGTAATCATACAGCGCTAGCTGGGCGCCTGCAGCAGCTCTGCCGAAGTAAGCTGCCAGCCATTTACAACAGCATGCGTTCGCGGGCCTGTTGCAGATGCCCGATTAAACGTGTGACTTAACGAGTTCACACTGCTATGCGCGATGTTGTGTAAGGGCCTGCATCAATCATACAGTGAGTGATGTGATCACTTAACAAGGGCGGGATTAGTTGCTGATCGCACATTGTCTCTACACTGCACAAAGTGATTGATATTGTTTTAAGATGTGCTTTGGGCTACATCGTAATAACATTTCTATTAATACTCAAATGTGCAACGTGTTTCTGTAGGTGTAAGCGTAAAAAAAGAAAGAAAAAGCAAAAATTATGTACAGAAGCGCACTGTACGAAATGGCTTTTTTTTTTTTGCTTAAAGACGGTATAGTTGGAGGTGCTGATATGCCGCGATGCTCCCAGCACGTGCGCCTCGGTCTTTTAAGCTATTTAGGACAAGTGCCACCAGCAACAGGGAAAGATCTAGCAGACTTCCTAAGGCGCGTTGTTGTGGCCATCGCCGTGCGTTGTTTTCCCTCGTTTCTGTTTGCTGTTTTCGTGCTTCGCTTTCATCTGCGATAATGTTCGGCGTTATAACAGAATCAAGAGAGTATACGTGACTGTTGGAGCTATGTGCGGTAGCTCTAGCATAAGCCATGGCTGCTGCAACGTAGTCGGCGCCCACGCGCGTTGGTGTCGTTCGAGCGCTCTTACTTGCGTGATTGTGTTTAACTGAGTATTTAGGCACGGGTTACGTTTGTAAATCCCGTAGTCAATAATCGCTAATAGCGTGCCCCTGATTGCCATCAGAGGATGGGCTTGGTTGTCGAAATATGCCAGACGCTTTTTCTGAAAGCAAGCTTTGAATTTTTTTTTAAAAGAAGTACTTTCATACGTGCAAGGCAGTGCCTATTGCAGGCCCGCAACTCTTTAAAAACTGGCCGAGCTATCACATCTTTTATCAAACTACAATGAATTAAGATGATTGAATTATAAATGACGAATTTCTGTGCTAGATTAGGTGCACAAAACACATGTTCGCAGCCCTACGTCTAGAAAGCAGGCAAATAGGAAGCACAGCGTCAAATTTGGATTAGATTCCATTGACGGAGCGTCTTGTGAGAGTAGAAAGAACGAGAAAATTGTTCATTTTTGATGCCCTTATAGAGGCAGTCAGAATTGCACTGATTGGTGACTTGTGACAATCCTCAGATTGTTAGAGGCGTGATTAAAGTCAGTAAATCTTTTACTTTTTTTTGCAGATCTCTTCGCTAGTGCGACGCCAAGATCATTTGTTCTCATGTAAAAGAGAAAGCAGAGATGTCTTCAGTGTTTGTACATGAAGAGGTAAGTTTCTTGTGCATTCTGAATGATGTTACATGTTCTGAACGTTGTACTTTAGGAATTGTTTTTCACACTGGCTCACTACCCTAGAAGGAATTCGATTCTTAGGTGAGTTCAGGCTTTCGTAAGTGCCATTTTTGAGCTGTAGTCTTACACTTCACCTCATTTCGGGAATTTGCTGTATGCTGGAAAACTCTTATCTTTATCATACGAAATTATTGGAATGTATGGGTTGTATGCTTCGAGTTCAGTGTAATGTCAATTACATGCCATTTCGAAGGATACACACTACACATTCTTTATATATGGTGCTGCCTGAGCAGCACGAACATCCTTTTATGAGAAGTCATATTTGCTCTTATTACAGGATGAGAGAGTGCCGCTGACGTCCTGCGTAGTCTACCCCCCGGCCCCAGCCTAGAGCAAGCCTACTTCCTGAACCTCCACATGGATAACCAAAAAATCTTCCGTGTCAGTAATGGCGAAGAAGGAGTGACAGCACTGATGAGTTGATTTTTTTTATTCTCAACATTGTCTACGGCCGCAAGGCCTTTAACATCCACCGTGATTGAGCGGCTTTTTCTCGGCGTGAGTTTGGAGTTTATCAAAGAAGTTGTTCAGGCAGTACGACGCTGAAAATTTTAGTGTCACAATGCCCGAACAACTTTTTCTGGTGTGGTCATGGTAGATGAACAAACATTGTTATTTGTATAAGTTATTTTGCTTAAATATAGCTGGACCATTCCATGCCAAACGTCCCAGCCACTTTGGCGACCATCTGAATTGTATTTGAAAAAAAAAAGTGCTGACTTACTGCGTTGAAAACAGTGAACTGCTAGAATATTTCAGCGAGAAAAAAAGTTTTGTTCATGTGGCTGGCTTATAACTTCCTGGCATAATGCCGTCTGTGTGCTGTTTGTGGAAAATTTCGTTTTAGAACTACCGCTTATTTTTTCTGAAGCAAATTCGGTCTACCTGTTTAGTAAATGTGATTCTGTAAGGTATTTGAAGCTCAATAATAATAGTGCAATTTTTTTGCCACACTCGCTTCCAAGAATAAAGCCAAAATGTGTTATGTTTGCATTTTTTATTGCAATATTGCACTTTGTATGAATATCTGAGCAGTGAATACTTACTTCACAGAAGGTATATTTTGAGGAAAAAGTATCTTTAGACCTCTCAAGCTGCTGAAATATACGAGAAAATGTCACGAATTTCACAAAATTGTGAATTTTGTCCGTATTGAGATGCAATTTGCTCCATGTTGTGATACAATGAAAACTCATCATTATACCTAAATTGTAAGAAAATGAAATTTTTTCTGTAATAAAAATCTTATCACAAAAACGACAGGAAAGAGCGCTGTCAACTGAATTTTATTGAAGGTGCTACGAGCGTTTTTATACTGAGCTCAAGACCAGGGCTCATCTGCAACAACACATGTGTCACCATGACAAAATAATTTGACCGAGAAAAGAATACTCTTTTTCGGAAAAGATAAGTCAAGGTGTACTGATGCGTTGATCTTTGGCCTTCCTGATAAAGAGTTTTAAAATCTCTCATTTTTCTGCTTGCTTTTTTTTTCAAAAACTGTGTTTTATGAAACCTAGGACTACACTTACATTCTTTACGGTGTCCGGCCATGAGACTACTATAGCCCTTCTTAACATTTAAAGCATGCTGTCTTGCTTGATCATTGAAGCATTGCCCAGTTTGTCCTATGTTTGCTTTTCCACATGTTAGCGGCATCTTATACACATTAGATTGGCATTCAGTAAACCTATTCTAGTGACGAATGGTGCAAGATTGACTATTCCTGTTGCTGTAAGTACATGCACTTTTGAAAGCTTGCAAGGGGTGGAAAACAACAATGTCATATCTGCTGGCTCTTTTCCTAAAAGTGTGAGACACCTTATGTACGTAGTACCGTGTGACATGCAAAGGTGATTGGTCATTCTCTTTTTCTTTTGGTCCTGTTTCTTTTAACTTTACTTTCTGCAGGAGGGTTTCGCAAACAAGTGTGATGATGCTGTTGGGGGTATTGGCTGGTGCTATCAGCCCAGGAGTGCTAAGAATGTTCTGCCTTTTCATAGTGGGCATTCAAAATTAGTATAAAGAGGAATTGATACCACATGTACTCAGGCCACCCTTCAGAAGTCATGTTAGCACAAGGGTGAGGTCAGGTTTAAAAACCAGATTAAAAGACTAAAAGATGCTGGGTATCCCAACAGAATCATCACACCCGTTTGCAAAACCCTCCTGCAGAAAGTGAAGTTAAAGATGACAGGACCAACAAAAAACAATGACCGAAACCTTTGCATGTTATACCGCATCATGTGTCTCATAATTTAAAAAATAGCCAGCAGATATGATATTAGCGTGTTGTTTTCCACCCCTTGCAAGCTTTCAAAAGTGTGTGTACTAAACAGCAACAGGAATAGTCAATCTTGCCCCATTCGTCACGAGAATAGGTTTACTTATTGCCAATTTGACGTTTGTAGAAGTATTTTTAGATGCGGAGCATCTAATACTCGAGGCTTGTAGTGCGGCGCCGTCCGCGAGCTTCCTCCTCCTTCTTCCACCATCCGTGCATCCCTTCCTCCTCTACACACCGCGCGCGCTTCACTCCTCCACCATCTGTGCACCCTTCCTCCTCTACACACCGCGTGCGCTTCTGCTCTTCACGAACATTCGCTAGCTGTATAATGTAGCGCGCATGCGCCGTCACGCTTCGAGAACATCGGCAGCTGACGCGCGCGCATGCGCCGTCGCGCTTCGAGAACATCGGCAGCTGACGCGCGCGCATGCGCCGTTGCGCTTCTCTCCCTTCTCGAACATTCAACAGCTGACAGTGCATGCGCCGTCGCGCTGTATATATACTCAAGGTCGGTGCTCGCTCGCTCAGTTGCCGCTCGTCGGTTGGTGTGTACGGCGCGTCGACGTCCGAGGTCGCAATGATCGACGTCCCTTCGACCAGCGCCGGCCAAAGTGTTGGCGGAACCGCAACGAAGTCGTCGACCGAAGACAAAGCAGCGCGGAGAAGAGCTCGCGACGCCGAACGTAAACGTCGGCGTCGAGCGGAAGATGCTCAACTCTGAGAACGTGAAGCCGCTGAGAGACGTCAGCGTCGAGCAGCAGCACCGGATTCGGCCGCTTTGAAACGTAAGCGTCGACAAGAGGACCCGGACTTTCGAAAACGGGATACGTGTCGTACGTGTTCACTCATTTAACACCCCTCCTACAACCACGTTAACCAATTTAGCCAGCGATCCAAGTAAGTCGCAGTTTAACACCCCATTTCACAACCACGTTAACCAATTTAGCCATCGACCCAAGTAAGTCGCACTTTAACACCCCGTTAACCAATTATATGCTCCGTATCCTCCTCAGTGTTCCCCCGAGGGAAGCTGCGGGCAATTTTTTTATCAGGTAAACCAATGATCAGTGCATCACTACACGTTCACTTATCCTTTCCGAGAGGGAGTATTCTTTTCACAGTTAAGATTATTTTGTAGTGCTCACACGTGTCGTCGCGCATGAACACGGTTCTTGTACTCCGTATAAAAGCGCTCGTAGCACATTCATTAAATTCAGTTGACAGTCGGTGCTCTTTCCTGTCTTTTCTGTCTCTTCCTAAAGTTGTCGCGCTGTGACTAGCACACAACCACGATGAACCAGCTCTTATTACGTAGCACGTAGACCGAGTTTCGTATGGAAAGAAGGAGCGGTGCTTTTAAAATAAAATTTTTCACATACAACACCTAGACGGCATTCCGGGAAGTTCGGAGGGCAGCCACGTGACCAAATATTTTTCCTCTCCTAAATATTCCAGAAGTTCACTATTTTCAATGCAGCACGAGTTTTTCGAATACGTTTGAGATGGTTGCCAAAATGGCTGGGACATTTGGCATAAAGTGACCCAGCTGTGTCATTAGCCATAATTACGCATTACCTCTTTTGTTTTTTGTGTGTTTTGACTCAGTTTTGTGTTCGTTTTTAGCTTATTGTGTTTCTGGTCATTGTATTGGTTTCTTAAGTATTCGCTAAAGTTATATGTGCGAAAACCCGTATATGTCTGCATGTACATCATTTCTCACAACGAATTGTTATACATCCAGGAATACAAAGCTTAATCCACTGTAATTGTATACAT